>NC_043973.1:3293390-3476069 GCF_902148855.1 Sphaeramia orbicularis
CGAAAGACAAATTCAGGTTTTCAGGAAAATCGCCGCTTATCAATTAAGCATTAATCAATCAATTAGGTCAACCAACTAATGATTAATGGATTAACCAATACTTTGCATCCCTAATGCTGACCACAGTGTACTTGTAACCACCTCAGAGAGGCGCACTGGTATCCAGGGGAGGTTTTTTTTGTTCTGTTCATTATATAAAAGTCTCAGTGTTATAATTTCTTAACGTTCGGTGTGTCCCTGGGATAAGTCCTTGGCCCAGTGCTTTTCTCGATCTACAGAATATACCTCCTCTTAGTGACACTGGTTTCAAGTACCAGTGCTTTACTACACTGATGATGCATAACTAGCTATGTTTACATAAAGCTGGATGACACCGTTCATGTCCTGAATTCAGATGCATGTCTAGTACAGGTGTATTAAATGAATGGGTGTGAATATTTTTCTTTTAGATGCTGATTTGAAAAATACACATTATTTATTAGTTGTTCAACTAGCCAAATACTGCATAGACAATTTTATCAAACTGAACATGGTTTTTAACTTATGACTGACCATGAAAAACCTTGATGTGATCTTTGATTCACACTTGAGATTCTCGTCTAAAATCAAGGCTTTTGACAAAACAGTTTTTCTCTTTTTTCACTTCTGTACTATTGAAAAAATGAGACTTATTCCATCATTGCGCCATACTTAATCTAGGCATGTGTATTTATTGAGACAAAAATTTGGGGAAAAAAAGGAACCATTTTAATGAAAAACACTTAGGAATAATATATCCCACTTCTGCAATTATATCCTTTCTAAATTTTACACAGTGAACGTTAAGAAACTGACAGGTGATCTTGTATGTTTATTTATGTATGGGATGAAAGGGAGGTAGAAACATATTTTTCTCTCCATGTTCATTGTTGGTCACGGAATGTTCAAAGGATTTGTTTTGATTGTGAAAGACGGGAGTTTGATGGTGATCCACTTTATTTTCCTGGTGGAATTGTGCATTAGCATGAGCAGAATCATTTGTCTTAGTAATGGTAATGCACAAATGAACAAATCAATTAATTAATTAATTAAGCAGTCAAATTAATTAATTCATTTTTATGTTTTATTTTCCTGGTGTAGTTTTTAGCCTGTGTATCTCAGTGGTAAAACCTATTGTTGCAGTGTAGTTTTACTCACTGGGTCATTGGTTGGAATCAGGGTTTTAGTTCCATGTTAAATAAATGAAAACAAAATTAAAAGATGTTCCCTTATAAATGAAGAATAATATCATGCAAAACAAGCATGATATGTAACCAGAAGCCCTGACCCTGGCTTCAGGTTTTGAGGCCCAGAAAAGAGTGTATATTACTACCTTAAACTGATGTAGTTCAGGTTGTGTTTTAGCCAGAACACAGAAACAAGGAGATAATACCTTGCAATTTTCAAAAAAGTATTTATTCTTTTTTTTTTTGTATGTCTGTATAGGTGTGTAGGTGTATATGTAGGTGTGTTTTTGTGAAAATCACAATTGTAATTAATAACTTTCTAAAATATCCAAGAGAATAAATTTTCCACACAACCTTATACTGACAGGAAGCTAATGATTGACCGTCATGTGGGATTTAAATTTACACTTCCTCCCACTCCTTTTCAAATTGAGTCATTATTTGTTGTTATAAGTTTTCATGTTTTCTCAAAACCTGTTTTATTTCTAGCCACGAATGTAGGATTATTTTCTTTTGAAGTCTAACATACAGTACATATTGAATTTACACCTCTTGTTTTACATGCGCGTTGATTCGTGGGGATGCACGGGTTCCAGTAGGTTTTATACTGAACACATTTGTCCAGCAGTCACCGCCAGAGCGTTCTGGCCATAGCAACATGATTGTAAGCCTATTGTATTCCAAAATTACTAAAATCTCCCAAAATATTGGTCCTATTAACTTGCCCTTTCGCTAGTCTCTTCCTTGACCAGAACTACATAAATATGCCAAACTGTAGCAGTCAGCTCAGTACGGATTTTGTGTGAGTCCCTAGACACACACACACACACACACACACACACATGCGCACACAGAGGCCACTTGGCTTTTATAATATAATGGCCCTCATTTTGTTTTGTATTGAAATCCAAAGTAATAGATAAGTAAGCATTCATAGTTACCGTATATATGTCTGTAAAGGGCTTTACATCATTACTATATGACTTCATCACATTCACTTTACTTGATGACTGGACTAAACGTACTGGTGTAACACACAGATTAGGAACAAATAGAATGGACCTCATTTAGTTTTGTATTGACATGGACATGGACCAGAGACTTTTACACAGAACTGAACATGATGGTTTAATATGACTCATTGCCGTCTAGGGATGGAAATCGAGAACCGGTTCTTTTTGAGAACTGGATCCCAGTAGCTCGATTCCTTGGAATCGTTTGCCTGCCTGCTTAACAATTCTGCTTATCAATTCCGCCTTTGTTGCGCATGTGCGATGACGCCACGCATACGCCGCATTGTTTTGGTCAGAACATAGCCAACATGGTGTTGACACAGAAACGGTCTAAAAAGACGACACCAGGTCCACTTGTAACACTGTCAAAGCTTCCATGTCTTCAAAAGGGTGGAATCCCTCCAATCTGCTCAAACATTTGTCCACAGCATGTGACTCATTTACAGGAATGTCACGTATCTGATACACTACTTAGCAACACTTGTGCATGTAGCAGCAGAGTGAACGCTGGCAACAAACGTCGTACCCCCTCAAATACAAGTTTCCGAAGGTAGGGGAAAGGAAAGGCACAACAACGGGAGATGAGCCGAGCTGAGTTGAACTGGTTCATCTTAAGTTTCACTTTCACTGCACCCCCCCAAACCGGGCCCAGCATCATCTGTTATTATTATTTGTACATACTGTATATGGTATATTTCTGTGCAGAGATGGAAATATAAAAGACAGTTAATGCAAACATACCCGTTTGTACTCTTTTATTCCCTCACCCAATGAGAATCGGTAAGAGAATCGATAAGGAATCGGATCGATAAGCAAAATCGATAATGGAATCAGGATTGTTAAATTCTTATCAGTTCCCATCCCTACTGGCGTCCTGTGTCTGGATCTGCTGAGCTCCAGTCCATCTAATCAGACTCTGCGCAGAATGGTTTTGGGGGGGGGGTGTGGTTGAATGTGGACCGGCGGAATGGGGCAACAGTAAGAATCAGACCGACCTTGTTAGTGTGTGATCTCAGCCGGATCCGGTTCTCCCGTCGTGTCCCGGTGGTTCTGGACACACCCCCCCACCACCACCACCTTTGCGGCTGTAAATAGCCCATTGTAATTTTAAAAACAACTAATAACTCAAAAAGTATTGGTCGTATCAATAAGCTGTTTTTACCAGTCTGAATTTTGACCCAAAATACATGAGGATTCCAAAAGGCAAAGGCTAGCTCTGTCCAGTTTTTCGGTGAAAAAGCAGATACACACACATACACAGAGGCCACTTGGTTTTTATAATACAGATCAGCCTATTGTGTTATAAGGGTTAGGGTTCCGTGAAAAGAGCTGTTTTTAAAAGGTTAAATAAAAGTGATTGATTGAATTTGGGTGAAAGAGCCCTTTAAGAGATTTTCATCTGGCTTAAATATCCAGGGAGCTGCCTGGCACAGACACAGTGTTAGTAGTTCTCCGGGCTGAGCTGAAGTAGCACATTACTGTGATATACTTATGCTCTCCATTCATACGCTCCGTCATGACGCTGAATCTTATTTAATGTCAGGAGCCACATTTGCCTGGAGTGGAGTCTTACAAGTTCGGTACCGATGAGAAGGAACTGAAGTCATCTTTCTTTTTCCTGCCGTCTCCCTCTGTTTGGGCTCCCTCTGTATCTCTCCATCTCCTTCCCTGTGATCGCTCCACACCTCCCTCTCTCCCTCTCTCCCTCTCTTCTCCTCTGCAGTCAGTGAATTCCCTCGGGTTCGACAGCGGGAGACTATTACACTCACAGACAGATTCGCTCTCCTCCAATTTCTCTCTGTCCTCTTCCTCCCCCCAGCCCCTCCTCCCCCTCTTCTTCATCCCCCTTCTTTCTGTCTTCCTCCAGCGCTCTCGAGCCTCCATCCCTTCTTAATTCATTCCCTCCATCAACATGAATGTGTGCATTTGTGCTGTTTTCTCCATGCACAGGTCTCCCATCACCTCCCTTCCTCCTTCCCTTCCTCCCTCCCTCCTGGCTCCTCCTCTCCTTCCCCTTTCCATTTCTCCTTTTCTTCAGTCAATATAATTGGCATCACAGGAGTGCTCCCTGCAGAGTATGCTAAAACAGCAAGCACACAAAAACAGAAGGAGAGCAAAGAAGGAGGCAGGAAGGGAGGAGAGAGATGTGGATAAAGGCAAAAGATTGGGAGAAAGCAAGAGGGGAGGACAGAAAAGTGAAGAGCAAGGAAGAGGATGAAGGGAAACAGAGAAAGGAGAGGGCCTTGAAAGTAATAAAAGGAAAGAAGAAGTAAATGCAAAGAAAGAAGAAGAAAATACATGAAAAATCAAACACAGGTGAGTAAAAAAGGAAGTGAAAGAGTGGAAGAAAGCAAAAGAAGAAAAATGACATGAGATGGGCCAAGTTAAAAGGAAGAAAGGAAGAGTAGGGAGGAACAAAATAGTAAAAGTGAGGAAAAGAAAAGGTAATATATAGAAGAGAAGGGCTCAAAAAGAGAATAAGAAAAAGAAGAATGTAGGGTTTCAAAAAAAGAAAATGAAATACTTAAACTGAGGAATAGAAGAAGTGAAATGAAGAAAATATAGAAGCTGAAAAGGAGGGAGGAAGGGCTTCAAATGAAAAAAAAAAGAAACAGTAAAACACAAGTGAAAGAGGCAAAATGAGGAAACAAAAAGAAGGGGCTTTGAACAGAGAAAAAAAATAAGAATAAAATAAAAAGAAAAGCTAAATTAAGAAATTGGAAAAGATACCATGCAGGCAAACATCAGAAAAGAAAGGAGAATAAGAAAGCTGAGGAAAAGAAGATGTAATGTGAAGAAAGACAGATATAGGGGGAAAAAAAAGGATGAAATAATGTCTTTAAAAAGAAAAATACAAATAGGAGAAGTACAGTGAGGAAACAATAACAGACAGAGGGCAAAAGGAGGAAAAAAGGGCTTCAAAAAGAAAACAAATAGAAGAATCAAACTGAACAAACCAGGACAGATACTGGGCAAAACTGGAGAAACAAGGGCTTCAAACGAGAGAGAAAACAGTAAAACTGAGGAATGGAAGTAAAATGAGGAGGCTTAGAAAAGAAAAAACAAAAAGGACAATTAAGAGGAGAGGAGAAATGAGACCATACCAAGAAGATGCAGCGAAGATAAGACAAAATGAAACACAAGGCCAGAAAATAAGGAAGAAAAATAGGTGACTACTGCAATCAGCAACCAGAGAAACCTGAGCAAAATCATTCAGAAACCAGGCAGCCACTCAAGGCAAATTCAGCCATATATCTGCTCCTGACTAGACACACAAGTGCCAAACCACATTAGACTGTAAGACAACCATCCTGAAATAACCCAGAAGCAGCAGCACCCTCTCAGTCTCTGCCTCCACGGCTCTCTGCAGGTTTCAAACGGAATAATTTAAGTTCTAGGCAGTGTTTTAATGGAAAAGTGCATGTTTTATCAGGCTAAATTGCAGATTGAGAATTCAGATAAGAGGAGCTTGCTGTTCTCACTAATTGGGACCTTCTACATTTGTCCGAAATGGGCAAACACCTTGTCAGTAACGGTCAAGTCTTCCTGGCAAACTGACCTTAACGAACCCAAACTTAAGTGTAGGACACTGACTCACTGTAAAAAAAAAAATCTGTAATTTAACAGAATTTTCACTGTTTATTTTACAGATTTTTTCTGTATTTTCAAGATACAGGAAAATATCAATGAAATGAAAAAAACAGACTGTGATTTTATATGTCAAATGTAAAATAACATGAAAAACTGTAACTGTGAATAACCATAAAATTTAAATTTTTTTAAAAGAATTTTTTCTTTTGTCACAGAAAAATACAATTAAAATACATTCACAAATGTATCATAATTTCACAAATATTTCTTTTCTATTTATGAGATTAAACTGTTAATTTCAAATTTAATACTGTAAAAAAATAAATACAAGATAAAATTACTGACAATTAACCATAAAAGAAGTATTTGTTCGATAAGTTTAACAAGACTTGTTTGTTAATTGACAAATATCTTGTGTAATTACAGGAGGTTTCACAAAAAAAAATATTGAATAAATGTATTTTTGTGAATGTATAACATGTAGCACTGATAAACTGTCCAAATACAGTTTTTATCAGTGAATTGTACAACTTAGTCTCTTTGAAAATTACTTATATATTTACTCATAAGTAATTTGATTGTTTTAATACATGAAAATATTCTTTTTTTAAACATTAAAAAGTGAAAAAAAAATTGCAAAATCTCATGTAAAGTTAGGGCAAAAAACTGTATTTTAATTATGGAAAATTAACATATTTTTATGAGATGGTTATTTTCTGTTATTTTACAGTATTTTTTCGGCACCCCTGCTGCCAGAATAACACCATTTTTTTTAAAACTGTTTTGCTGGTTTTTTTTACAGTGCAGGAGCTGGGAACCAGTGAGGATGTCCTGTCCAGAAGAGTCCGACGAACTGGGCACCTGAAGTCACCTGCCTGACCATCCAGCCCCTCATTTCGCTAAGATGCAGGTCAGAGGAGTGCAACGACTACTGACATTACAGAGCGTACATTACTGAAGATTAAACCATCACATGACTTATGGCTAATGAGCCTCTTGCTAATGAGCTAATGAATCTCTTGCTGCCACTTGGGGGTAACCCAAATGAAGTGTTGCCTTGTACGGTCTAAATGCAAAACATGCAGGGCTGCAACTCAGCTTTGTTTTGATCACCATTAGTCCCTCAATTACTTTTGGATCAATCGATCACTCATGTTGTAAACAAATGTCAGAAACGGAGACAAATTGCTTCTTTGGAACAAACACTGTACTCCAGAAGTGGATGCAGCCATCCCGATATCTCCCATTGGTTTCTGAACTACTGTTTTCAAGTCACGAGTTTGCACTTTAGCCATAGCTGTCTTGGAGTTTTGGAGCCAGAAGTGACCATATTTGGATGAAAGTTCAGAGGAAGAGGAGGCAGGGGGTGATGTGTCAGCTATTCCTAAACGCTATCTTACTCACACATGTTATGAGACATTTCTGTAATAAAATCATTTGACGGTCTCGTTAGTGTAACCTATTAATCACAAATGCTGTCAAGCTGTCTGTCAGGGGGAAAAAAATTGACTCAGTGCACGAGAGAGCCAATCACACCTGCCAATCAAAACCCTCAATTCACCAATGGATTTTATAATTATCAGATATGAAAAAAATAAATACACTGTAAAAAAAAAAAGAAAAAAAAAAAGAACTGGATAGTTAAAGCCTCATATTAAGAAGCCAAATCTGATTTCATTCATTCCTTTTCTGAACTGCTTAATCCCCTGGAGGTTCACGGGGCTGGAGGCTCTCCCAGCTGACGTTGGGGGAAGGCAGAGTACACACTGGAGTCGCTGCCATTTCATCACAGAACTAAGGCTGTGTATTGGCAAGAATCTGGCGATACGATACAAATCACAATACTGGGATCACGATATCCAGGGTGTCAAACTCATTTCAGTTCAGGGGCCACATTCAGCTAACTTTGATCTGAAGTGGGCTGAACCAGTAAAAAATAACATAACTAGAAGCACTCAGAGAGTGCAGACCTCCGCCAAGGCAGATCAACGGGCCCCCGTGGCCCCCCCATTCCCAGTCACCACCAAAACTGAATCATTTGTTTCTTTGCCAGTATCAACATTTCCTGAAATTTTCATCCAAATCCGTCCATAACTTTTTGAGTTATCTTGCACACAGACAGACAGACAGACAAACAGACAAACCACCGCCGACAAAAACATAACCTCCTTGGCGGAGGTAAAAATATATAAATAATGTCAACTCCAAAATTTCCTCTATGTTTTAGAGTGAAAAAAGTAAAAATTACATTATGAAAATGTTTACATCTGCAAACTAGAAGCACTCGGAGAGCGCAGACCTCCGCCAAGGCCGATCAGTGGGCCCCCCCCATGGGCCCCCCCACCCCCGATCACCACCAAAATTTAATCACATGTTCCTTGTGCCAGTACCAATATTTCCTGAAATTTTCATCCAAATCCATCCACAACTTTTTGAGTTATCTTGCACACAAACAGACAGACAGACAAACCACCGCTGACAAAAACATAACCTCCTTGGCGGAGGTAACAATCCTTTCAAACATTGTGAATAACATGAACAAATTGAAAAAATAAGTGTAATTTTAACAACATCATGCTTCAGTTTATCATTTACACATGTACATTATATATATAACTTACAGATCACAGTAGGTCTACAAATACACAAAACATTTTGTAACAGATGGAATATTGTTAAAATTGCACTTACTTCTCTTAAAACATTTCAGGTTGTTCATATTTTTTGCGAAATTATACTTTGTTTTAGTGTAAATACATGAAAATATTTACATTTACAAAGAGAAAAATTTGGAGTTATGAGTATTTATAGGTTATTGGGTAGTATTTTACTGATCTGACCCATCTGAGATTGAATTGGTTCGAATGAGGAACCTAAACTAAAATGATTGTTAATATCTTAGTGGAATATTTGCATTTCACAAATTCATCCCAAGGGCCAGACTGTACCCTTTGGCGGGCCGGATTTGGCCCCCGGGCCGCATGTTTGACACCTGTGCGATATATCATGATACTGTTAAAAAGGCAATTTTTTGTTTGTTTCTTTTTTTAAATGATTATTTCCTTGAAGAATTGAATTATTATGAATTTATTTTTTATGAATTATTTAAGATCCTGTTCAAATGTTCATATTCTATTAGCTCAGAACTAACATCAGAACATTATTTTTGTGCAATCCCAATAAAGGAACTAACATTATTTAATAAAAGAGTGTTAAATAGTGATAAATAAAATATAAACAAAAAAGAAAACCAAAAATGAACCTCCACAATATCTGCATTTGAATAAATACCTAAAAATATCAATACAGTACTTTTTAATATGTGAAATAAAATATCACGATATATTGCAGAACCAATATTTCCTTACACCCCTACACAGAACTGACATGTAGAGATGAACAACTATTCACACCTAGAGGCAATTTAGAATGACCAACGAACCAACTAAGGTGTATGTTTTTGACAGCCAGGGGAAGCTGGAGCAAACATCCAAACTCCACAGAAAGGCCCCGGCCACCTGGCACTGGGTTCAACTCCAGGACTGTCGTCGAGGTGACAGTTCTAACCACTGCACCACTGTGCCACACTACATCTGATCTGACTTTACAGCCCTAATGCTTGAATAGGTACTGCACCGCTAGGACAATTAGATCTTTTTTTACACTGCAGGAAAATCTGTTTCTAAAATCAGGTCTTTGGAGGTGGACTGTACCCTTATCTGATTTGTCAACCTATCTGCAAAAAGGTGTTGCAGTGGTAATGATGTTGGCTCCAGGATCTATGCAGCTACTGTAGTGATTTGTTTCAGACTACTGTTCTCCACAACACCCTGCAAGTCGCAGTAACACTCAGCCTTATCATCTGCGTCGTGGATTTTGCATCATCGTTGTATGTAAGTGACGCAAAACACACTTTGAAAGCTGAGTACCCACAGCATCTGGACTGAAACTGATCTGTGGAAATACCATCAGAATCGCATTCATGACCTCCAAATATGGTTTGGATCCAACTTGCTAAAATTTTTTGTAACATTTTGCAGTCCAGACTTTGAATAATCCAACTGATCCATCTGAATACAATGTGTGTTTGAGCTGGCAGTCTGAATAAAGCCTTAGATTCCCTAGTGCTATAGATAAATAGTTTATTTGTCCGCCATGAGGAAATTCATTTCCACGGTAGGTGCATACATAACAAAGACAACCACTTCATTAGAAGGGTCACACAACAGAGGCCAAGGCATAGATTAGCACTCTATAAACCGTCGACTGGATTTCTCACAGCTTGAGGGGGAAGTTATTTATTCAAACACTATATGGCTGTTGGAAAAAAGCTCGTGTTAAAGTCGGAATTTCTGCAGAGAGGAGTTTGTACCAGATGTTCTACTGATGAAGAGATCGCAATCTTACCAGTCTCTCCTTTGACAAAAATGTAGCAGCTAACCAGCTTCAGCTTGGGTCACATGAATCACTGGGAGTCAATGGTATCAGTTCTCCAATGTCACCTAATCTCTCCGACTGTTTATGTCACTTAGTCTCTCTGAAATTTCCTATGTGAGGAGTTCTGTTTTAGATCTTAACAGGTGGCATCACAGTTTCCCAAACTTTGGATAAATGATCGAGATTGTCTCATCAGTAGTCTACTTGCTATGAGGCCAACTATTTCTGACAAATAGTAGCTTGTTTAGGGTTCCAAGATACTTCTCTGATCAGACTCATTCACACATGACAGCTGGTCTCTGTTCAAAGACTCTCTTGCTGTTTTCACTCATAAATCGGAATCTTCTCCAAAATCTTTGGTTGAAGGTTTGGTGAACTGCTGGTGGAGTGGGTGGTCTTGGTCATGTGTGATTACAACGGGTTTATGGATCAGGATTGAGGAGCCACAATCAAATAAGTGGGGGTTTGGAATACTAATAAACTGGATGGCTACAGAACTATTCTTTAGTGGTTTCTTCTTAGTTATGACTCTAAGCACATGGGAAATGGAATATGATTGGTATGTAGATATATCCAACACTGCTATGATACATGACAGACTCCGTGCATATGATACACAGAGGTAAACATTATAAAAATATCACCAAGGACGCAGGGAAAGATGACCCAAATGCAAAGATCAATATTTGTGTTTGTCTTCCATCAACAGAGTTTAAAGAAACATGTCAGCATGTGATCATTCAGGAATACAAAATAATTCTCTGTCACTGGTAAAAAAAAATTGTAAATGATTGTGTTGTTAGCAGATTTCCTGCAAAATCTGATTTGATGGGATATTGTATGAAATTCCGTGCAGATGCCCTTAGAGGCTGACAGTCTTGCTGGTAATAGTGTCATTTGTTTATGGCAATTACTTTATTGTCAAAATGTGTCAAGGGTTTCCAAATCTTCCAGAGCTACAAATGGAGCGCTACACTGTCAAAAGCAACTACCCTTTAGAATTCAGCACAACCAATAAAAAATTTCAAGTTACGAATGGGGAGCACACAATAAAAAGAACAACATCAAATTATTTGTTAAGGAACATGAAGTCCTATTTTGTTTACTAAACCAAAAGTAATGAATAAAACATTACAGAGTCTATTATATTAGTAACCGTGGCCTGTTCTGGAATAATGTAAGAGGAGACATGCAGGACAAAGAAACTTATCATAGAATGGTGGAAAAATAAGACCTCTAATGCAGACATTTCACACATATTCATGCTTTTCAAGGCCTCAAATTTATTTTAGGGCCTTTGCAATTTTAAACACCCGTAGATGCTCTTCCCTTGCTCTGTATTTTTTATTTTTCCCATGTCTCCTCTGACTTTCCTTCTCTGCCTCCCTTTGTGTGTCTCTTGCCATCCCTTCCTCTATCTAATCTTGCTTTTCTGAAGCCATGGAGCCAGAAAAAAAAGAAGAGGACAGAGTCTATTCTATTCAAATCCAAAAGCTGGGAGAGCAGACTCAAATCCGACCCAATCGCATTTATTGTGAGGTTCCGCTCCAAATGGTAATTTGTCGACTGTCTATCGGGTGGGGGTGCAGGGCCTTCGGTGACTGACGTTCTGACTACAACAAAGCTGCTCAGGGAGGTGGTGACGCAGGAGGTGCTGACACCATGTTGTTGTGGTAATCTCACTTCTTTTGTGCATCTTTTACACATCATTTAAGGATCATTGTGTTTTCAGGTGTTGTTGGTCATTCTGATTAGAAGCAGCATTTACTTTACACCCTTAAAAGACAACACAAAGGTGCTTGGACTCCGTTTCTCACATACTTGGAGGATGTTAGATTGGACTAAGGATTATATCTGGATACCAGTGACTGTCCTCTGTCCCTCCTCCTTTAAGTAAGAACTGGCTAGTTAATTATCTAATTAGTTACTGTACACATCTGAGCCTTTGTTTTTGTGTTTTTACATAACTGAAAACTGTGTTTGCTACACCTAGATATACTGTAGCTCAGTGTTTCCCAACCAGTGTGCTGCAGCACATTAGTGTGGCGTGAGAAATCATCAGGTGTAACATTGAGAATTATCCAATTTCACCTGATTGGTTCCGTAAGTGAGCAGTGTGATATAGATACATACAACTGCACGCACCAATGATCCACTCTACAACAATCTCCTGTTTCCCTTTGCAAAGTAAAAGTGAAAGTGAACCAGCCCGATGCGGTGCATTCTGTTGATAAAGCCCCCCTCAGTAGTTATGCGTGGATTAGCAAGTTACCTGCGAACCCCAGGTATCGGGTTGGGGCGGGGGGGGGGGGTATGTATGCCTTTCATATTATTATACAACAGACCTCAATCCGGGGGTCCGTCCAAAGGGTCGCTGACACACCCCTCTCAACTTTCTTGTTCCAAACACCCCGTGACATTGTTGTCCATGCACCCCCGATGCCCCCCCCCCCCCCCCCCCCCCCCCCCCCCGAAAAAAAGAGAGAGACTCAGACCTGTTGAGGAAGATTCATGTGTCTTTCTTCAATTCCTGCAAGAATATCAACTTCAACTAAATGGGCCCAGGTTTCACACTGTGTAAGTAAATTGAGACTAAATTTGCATTATATTTCAATAAATATACTTTTTGTGACATTTTTCTTTGGTGGTGTACCTTGCGATTTTTCTAATGTAGAATATGTGCCGTGGCTCAAAAGGGTTGGGAAACACTGCTGTAGCTTATAGTTTCTGCCAGATCTGATCTTAAGCTTCAAGTCAGTGTCAAGCATTGGGCATTGTATGTTTCAGTAAAATTTCTTTCAGCGTAAATTCACCATCACATATTCCTTTTGTATGAGAAAACATAATTTGAAATAAAACAAAAAGCATCCAGGAAAAAAAACATCAGAGTCAACCAGGGAAATTTGTCTTTTTTTTCAGTGTAAAATATTGAAGTGAATTTTCATGCAAATTATGCCGTTTCCTCAGTAAGCTACAGCTCAGTAATTTCTTTAACCTGTCATGATTTTTCCACCAACGCAGTTCCTGGACCAGTTCAGAGTCTGTGCCTAATCTTGAACCAGTTCTTTGCATGTCACAGTATTTCCTTAATTAGTTCTTATGCAGGAACACTGGTTATATAACAGAAGCATCCAAACAAAGTGATGTATCTGAGGGGGTTTGGTGGACCGAGGGCACCAGCCTGCAGGACCCCACATCTCTGGAAAGGTCTGAGTGAATTTTCAAGTAGGTTTCTATCATGATAAATCAACCACAGATGTAAGGCCTATTTAACTGCATCCTCATCAGAATAAACATACAACATTCCATGACTCAGCAGCAGCAGGATGTCAACAAATAATTCTTATCATTTGTCAAGTTGGTAATGATTGCTAACATTTGCATGTTTCTTTCCAACAAGTACAGGTTATCCAGACCAATACTATGATGCATGTCTCTACCATAATCGGTAGTCTGTACAACACTAGCACCGGCCCAGAACTAGCACCGGGTTTTTGTTGGTGTAAAGCAAACATTAGCGCTAAGGGCCTAATAAAAAAACAGCATTTAATCTTTGTCACACAGGTCAAGGTATCATCAAAAAGAATGAGTACTAACTACCCTGTGGAGAAAAAAAGTTCAGAATGCATAACCTGTAATACGTCAAAATGTAATATCCAGCCCTCTGGAGAAATCACTACCGACCTGACAATTCTTATTTGCACAGATCATAGCATAATGACAGACTTCTTGTTTGGCCTTGAAAATGTTTCAAATGGAGAACTGAACTAATCATGTCATTAACCAAACAGTAAGCCCCGTAACCTTGGCGAGAAATCACTGAACGTGTCACAGCCGGAGAGCCTTCAGAGGACGTTCTTCATCACTTCAACTGCGATTACTACGAGTATATGATCAATAAATCATTACTGGTGTCAATTCTGAGAAATGGCTGTTGCTCTGCGGCAATCCTGATTCCATCCACACCACACTGCAGTCAATCAAAGCCAAACTGGCAGCCTCTAAAGGACAGGTGACGCAGCTAAAACTTCCCAGAAAGCCCAGTAATGTTGAATGTACAAGACTTAAAAACAAAAAACTAGGGAGAAAAGAAAGCCGTTCCTCCTGACATCCTTGTGGCCTCTATGAGTCAAAAGTTGCATAAAATCTGCCGCTTGGCTACATCTCTCTGTGGATAAATCTTTGCACTAACACTGCCATGGTGAGGGATTCCCCCGCAGGCCACTGGTGCTCAAAAATGTATGCAGCCATAGTGGAATTCATCCGACAAATGGAAGGTGTTGCATCACTGGTCTATTTCTTGTTTTGGAATGGATTTACTCGTGTGGCAGTGAAGATGTTTTCGACTTTGCTTAGAAACGGTTGTAGGAATATTTATTTTATCATGTTGTCTATCACATCTGCCGCGGTGGATATTAATATTTATCTTAGCGGTATTTAAGTGGAGCTTGAAAGGTCCCATTTCAGAGTGTTTTTAAAAGGAAAAAAGAACAATAAGTGGGACGATGTTCGCCAAAAATACTACCTTGTTGTTTTGTCTACTTATCCCCACAGTGAAGTGCCTTTCAAATACATGAGCCGATGTAGTCTTGTTGATCCAAAGTGTGTGTATGTGCCGGCATGTGTTCTATATACACCACAGAAAGGGGCTCTGGAGAATGATTAATGGGGGATTTCATAAAAAGTTAATGAGGTATCCGTTTTGTTGGTTTTGCATAGCCAAATGACCCTATATTCAGTCATTTGCTCGCATGAATGTTTGATTGTGTCTCAGAGATAATAGCTCCAGGAATCAGGTATTTGTTGACTGAAATTGAATATGTCAAATCTAATTCAGGTGAAGCTTTGCACTTCAAGCACCACTATAGTTTTGAAGGGAGACTTAAGAGATTCAAGTCTGACAGAAAATTCATCGACATAGTCTATAAAGGATGAACCAAACTGGAGCAGTGACAATTGAGCAGAAACCTGGAGTCACCTCCTCTGCCGTTCCGCTGTCAGTCTTCTATTATGGTTGTACGTCCTCTGTAAATACTAGTAACCGACTCTGCATATGCTCTGACAGACATCTATTGTTTAGGGAATATGAGCTAGTACATTTATGACATGCTGGCCAGAGCTAATCTGAAACTGCCAGGAAAAATGATTTGATATTTGAAGATGGAATTACTACACGTCGGCCATTTAGTAAATGCTCTAAGCTGGATCCAAACACAAGGACTGAGTAGAAAATGTCGGGGTTGGGGACATTGTGCGGACTAACAACTAACCAACAGAAACCATGCAAATAAGGTCTTCAGACTTCACTTGGGCTCGACTGCCCAAAGATTGTGAAGCTTGAAAGCTGTCACAAAACATAAGACGGAAAACGTTTATATGTCACGTTGTGTTAATTGGAAGCATTCAGCCATGAAAGACTGGCGTCTGACTTTCTGTTTACTTATGAAGACTCGTCTGTTGACTTTGAGTTGCCCTCAAGGACTTGAAACTTAGTGTAAGACTTCCTCTGACTTTCCTTATCCACATAACATGACATGCCTGCAACGGATTAAGTCCAACTCATTTACATATTAAATAAATGTCTTTGTATAGCATACGCTATAATTAAAAAGATATTATTACATTGTAGCTGCATCTCAGACACAGAATGCCCAGGCACATGGCATTATTTTGAGATAGAGGACTTAGAGCCCCCAGAATGAAGAGCGTGAAAAGCATGAAAAATGCCTAAATTGCAAACAATACATCATCCCTGTGGAGATGTTTCAACAAAAACCCAAAAATGCAACCTGTTTGCTTCTTGTCATGTACTAACAGTCAAATATGGCATATAGATTGAGCAAAGAAACTATATTTGAATCATGTTTGTCTTCAGTTCATGTAGCCACAAACTAATTGATTAAAGTAACTAATTATCCATTACAATGAAAAAAAGTGATGGACAAATCTCTAGTCTAGTAATTATTTTGTAAGTGCCCTCTCATAGTAGCATATATATTTTTATTATTCTTTTATTTTTTTACATTTTCTTGAAGTGGGATCACTTTACAAATGTAAAATGTTCTTGGCAAGATTATTTTTCTTTTTTATGACATTAATTTCCCAGAAAAAAAAAAAAAAAACTTAAAATTTAAAGTCCTAATTTTGTGCCAATGTTGAGCCATATTTAGCCCATGAGATGCAAATATCTACGTATAAATTTGAAGCCAGTGTTGTCAATCTTTTTATTCAAGAGATAGTCACGAAAACATCCATTATTACAATTTGTCCACATTTTGTAAAATAAACACAGAGTGAACAAGCCAAAAGTACAACAGAGGAACGCAAACATAACAAACACACATGTTAACAACCCTCATCCACCCCCCCGCCCACCCCAGGACTTAGGACATATCACACCCAGGGAGGCCACATAAGTTCTAATTATATTCAGGTGGAGTTATCAATATGTTGTTGAAGGGGGTTCCAAATCTGATTAAACTGTTGTAGTTTATTTAACAATGAGAACTGGATTCTCTCCAGGTGAGAGCGTTTGAAGCTGGTGTTAATTGTAACTCAAACACTGATATGCGTTTAGGACTGCAGTATCTCTTTTTTTTTTTTTTTTTTTTTTAATTCTGTGTACAAAATGATACCTTGTACCATCTTGATATTTGACATTTAGATTTTAGATTTTATAGTGGTAATAGGCTCCCCTTAACATTTTACCTGCACTATGGGTTAGCTGGTCACATCACGTTGCCATGGTTTTCATGTTTACTCCACTGAGGTGTAGCACACAACAGAATGAAGAAATGTCGGCATGAAGTCATCTCGCCACCAGCAACTGACCCCATGACGTAAATGACCCATCCTTTATTTTGTCATCTCAAACTTCACCTCTCTAAATAGTAGCGGGAGTGTTGATGAAACCAGGCCAGCTCCGACTCTTTCAGCCCCAAGGGGCGGAAACAAAATGTCACCGAACCCTTCAAACAACAACAAAAAAGATGCTCTCCCAGGCATGCCTCTGAAAGCTGTCGCAAAGTCAAGCATGACACCTCCCATGTACAAGACTATATGCCTCCGCTCCCTCCTGCCTATGAAGATATCAACCCGAAAATAGCTCAGTGAAGCTGAACACCAGCCATGATAAATAAAACACAACAATATTTAAATATTCATTGTAGAATAAGAGAACACGAAAGAAAATGTAGAGGATAAACCTGAGCTTCTTTGCGGCACACATCAAAACAGTTTGCCTTGAGGAAGTTCAGCTGCATTATCAAATTCTTCCTTCAAGGGACTCATCAAACATACAGTAGCCGGTGTAAGAGCCTGATAGTCGTCACGCCTCGAGCTGTCCGTATGAATGAACAGCAGATAAGGGCGTGTAGCTCATTAGCTCAATTATATCGTTCACTTGTGCCGTCTGTCAATGCATTACGCGAATGGGAATCGAATTTGCCGGTAGATATG
The DNA here is from genome assembly GCF_902148855.1 of Sphaeramia orbicularis. NCBI lineage: Eukaryota > Metazoa > Chordata > Actinopteri > Kurtiformes > Apogonidae > Sphaeramia > Sphaeramia orbicularis. The sequence goes on from NC_043973.1 coordinate 3,311,095, forward strand.
AAGTCATCTTCATTGACACGTAGGCCACAGCAGAATGATTGTATTGTAAATATCCAGATAAAGGAGGAAGAAGGTGGGGGAGGTGGTGGTGGTGGTGATGGGAGGGGGGGGTTCTTCATTCAGAAACAAGACCACGGTGCCCGTTGAGCTTGACAGCAGGAGCTTTGTCAATAAATCCGTCTGTCCGTTTGTTAAAAAGAAGCAGGGGAAAAAATCCAGAACAATCAAAACAGCACTTGACATGCTGTGGCACTCACAGCGTGGAAAACGGGAGGTCTGGCACGAACACGCTTCCAATCCAGCCCCGCTGTTTGCTTTTGATAGCAAAAAGTCATAATGACATTCAAGTACTCACCAGGCTGAGGAATACAGCAGCAACAGAAGGAGAGAACGGCAGATAGAGACAGGCCAAAACAGCAGACAGCATGCACGAGTGTTCGTCCACACACCAGTTGTGATGTGTAAGCTACTGTACCAATGTGTGTGTGTGTGTGTGTGTGTGTGTCTGGGTGAGACATAAGTTGGTTGGGTGCCAGCGGGTGCAGCTAGCTGCGTTGGAAGCAAGAGTGTTCCACTGAAGCCTAAGTCTGTTAATAAAGTGTGTGATTAATTTGCACTGTGTCATTTTCCCAGGGTTTCCCTCTTCCACTCCTTCAACAGAGACGGCTTGAAGAGCAGTTTAATTACTCAGCACTTTGCTCAAAAAGAGGGAGCATCGCTTGTTGGACACCACCTTACGGGGGAAAAGGATGTTCGTAAGCACTTTGGAGATACATATCAAATGCCTACACTGTATATACAGCAGGGGTGCGATGCATGTATATGAATGCAAAACACACACATGCAAACACACACATATCCAAGCAGACGCACGCACATTTCTTCGCCTGGCAGTCAACAGCTTGGCTCACAGGGGTATTTTTACTTAAATAAAGACGAGAGGCCTTTCAAAGCTGTATTTGCATTACATGTTTGTGTGTGTTTTTCTGTTTGTGTGGGCGTTTTGTTTGTTTTTTCCCCTGTTTTAGTGGTCTGACAACCAGGAGAACACCATATACTGTATATATATTTATGTATTTGTGTAGGTCAACTAACTGAATGTTAAAAAGCTTTGAGGGTCAAGACTTTGGTTTTAAGCCCAGTTCCGACAACATTCACAAGACAAGCTGAAAGCGCCAGCTGGCAAAGTCCTGAAAACCGACCCCTTTGCACCAGTTCACCTAAACAAGACAGTATATAGTTCCCATAACAACGATCTTCTGAAGTTCCATTGTAGGTGCCCTCTTTTTGGCCTTTTGTGTAGCTGGATAGCATCCATCACATCTTCAAATGTGAATGTGAATGGGGATAATAATAGTGAGTTACTTCCTTCAGTTACAATTGAAGCGCTGATGAAATGGTGAAAAACGAAAGGGTCGTTCCACCTTTTCACTGAGCAGTAATGACATTTAGAGGACTTGGTTTTGCCTCAAAAAAACATGAGCTGAGAAAAACTGACTATTGAACTATGGAGTCAGCATTTTATCATGGGAATGGCTGATAATCATACTGTGCTTTTGTGTTCTAACATCGGCCAATGGCAGTTTGACAAAGTGAGTTGTAGGTCACTTCATCAGTCAACTTCAAATGTTGCATGGTTTGGTTGTATCATCTCAGGCATTCAGCTGTGATATTAAGGTTAGAGTTCCACAGACGTAGGCAGCCCATGATTCTTGGGCTGGAGTCCAAAAAAAGGATTTTTTTATTCTTTTTTTTTTAATACTTGGCATCATTCCTGTATGACTATTCCTACATCATCCATACACTGAATAGAAGACAGCCCCAGAGACTAAGAACCAGAAGAAGGCTTGCCAATATTTACAGTTTTAACCTCTCTGCAACTAAAATGTGTAGCATACACTACACATTTAAAGGGCTCCAATGGATACACTATTTTTGTGGCAAGGAACGGGCATTTTAATGTTTTTAGTCCACTAATTCAAGTTGATCAGTTGATTAGTTATGATGTCCAAGGTACGATTTGTTGGGAGGAATAGAGGGGATCAACCCCCCCCCCCCCCCCCCCCCCTCTGGTTTTTACATCCCTTCTTCTACTCAGTGAATTTCATCCTCAGGTGAAACAACCAACCAATGGAAATAACAGCAGGTTGTGACGGTTTTCTTCCACCTATATCCTACATTACTGGCACTAACGTTCACCTGAACCCAACTGTCAGCAGTCTCAAAATTCGCAAACGTCCCCATGCACTGGGGCACCGTAAAGGGGGGATAAATGTGACAAATTCATGGAACCCATAGAGCAGTGAAGGGGGTCCAGTGGAGGGTTAGAAGTTAGAAGTAGAAAATTTCGTGTAAGATCCGCTGTATAATAGAGGAATGGAACCCAGGAGTTGGACGTTGAAAGTATGTACACATTCTGTCTTTTTGACAAATCGCACCCTGATGATGTCATAGTTATCAGAATAGCTTTTATTGTCATTTGACAGCACAGTGCAATGTACAGTACATCAAATGAAATTAAGATTGATGTTTGGGGGCATTGAGCCACTGCAAACCTAGCTGCGCCACCACAGAGCCCCTTCTTCGAAAATTACAGTGAAGAACAGAGAGGATAATGCAAGCACACACATAAGACATCATGCAATATACACACAGTACATGTGGTCACATGGTGGAACTTTTCCAATGGATCTTAATTTCGTTTGATGTACTGTACATTGTACTGTGCTATTCTGATTCTCATTCTGAGTTATCATGTACCCTCCATCTGAACCATTAACAATAATAACAAAGCCAACCAATGGGTGAACCACAAGTGCACACTTAAAACACTTTTTTAGACTTTACCTAACATATGAACTCTACTTGTGATAGTAGTATAGTCTATAGCAGTATAACTGTATAAATATAAGTTCCACATCTCTGTGAAGTGTAGCATAAATCTCCTTCGACCTCAACCTCAAAGACAAATAAGTCGACTATGCTAATGGTCTGGATCACATGTCCACATCCTTGTTATCTACTTTTTTTCCATCTTGGTCAAAACGGCTCTTTAGTTAGTGCATACTGCAGATCTGTGGGTTAAGGAATGCAGTATCAGATAAATAAACATACAGTATCTGTGCGTTCTGCTCTGAAACTCTCTGTACATCAGAGTGCCTTCACCTCTTTTTCCCCGTTTGTGTGTGTGCATGTGCGTACAGCATAGATATAATAGCATGTGTGTGCATATAGACGTCTGAATGTGTTTGTGTGGTAACATACAGCTGAGAACTTGCCTGTTCATTGAACAAGGAGTATGTTTAAGTCGGTGCGAGGTAAGCAACCTCAAAGACAGACAGACAGTGTGTAGTGGTGTGTGTGTACAGAAGTACGCCAAGGATTCCTAATAGTCTGCCTAGCAGGGTGTGAGAGAGCGAAGAGTGAATCAGAACGATGAGCATACGTGTGCGTGTGTGTACTCGGGTGAAAGAATGTGTGCGTGACAGTGTCTGTTGCAGATTCTCATGTGAGGATAAGCAGCTTAGGGAAGGAGCATATTCTTTTCTAAGTAAATCTCATTAATTTTAATTAGCTGTATATTTAGCCCGTACACCTGGATTGGGTGTAATTCCATTTGTATATATAGTGACTAGTGAGCAGAGCAGGTGAAATGACTCAGGTAGTGATTGTATTGCCGTAGCTGCCTCGTATTTGCATAATGTTCTGTTTTTGATAGTGTCGTGTGCCTAAGGAGGATATCACAGGCGAATATGCGTTCCCTTCATTTCCCTATTGCATGCTCTACATAACATGGCACCGTTCGTCCTTTTAAACGTTCACCTTTTTTCTCCTGTGTGTTTTTTCTGGCTGCCTCACTCCCTCAGCTGTTCCTTTTCATTTTCTCTCTGCTCTGTGCACCCCATCATTAGAGTACACTATGCTTTTTTTTTTTTCTTTTTTCGTTCCCTCCTCCTCCTCTTCTTCCTCCTCCATTTCCCTGCCCTCATGCTCCCTTACTGTATGGATTTCTCTTGTTCACCTGCATGCCTCTGTCTTTCTCCCACTGTCTCCCTCGCCCTCCCTCCCTCCCTCCTTCCCTCCCTTTTTCCTGGGTAATCAGCTTATCCTATGTGTGTCCAAGCCTCTATGTCTGCGTTCCTCCTCTCTTTGTTTCAGATTCATTCAGCAGGGAGATTAGAGATGCCTATTTGGTGCCTTTGTCTTCACCCACGCAGTAGCTGCTGAGTTACACCGCGCTGCGATGGCCTCGGCGTCAAAAAACCAGACACCCATCATGTGCCCAGATCCATGTCAAGCCCCCAATGATAAGGTACATCGAATGCCACACCTGACTCCCACCTGCCCTCCAGCAACTGACCAATCAGGAGAGTGAAGGTGTACTAGGGTTTGGCAATAAAATGATCATCACAATACATACAATACATATATATTCCCTTTGTCTTCTTTGTTTGTCTTGTTGTTGTTTGCATTCTAATTCTTTTGATTCCTGAAATGTTCGCAGCATCGGAGTGTGTTCTGGTTTCTTCAACTTTTACTCAGGACAAAACATTAGCCTTTGCATCCATTTTTTTTGCCACAATCTTGTATCGATGGGAGATTTGGACCATTGTGTAAAATATTCTCTATCGCATCCCAAATATTCTAAATGGGGTTCAGGTCTGTGGTCGATCCATGTGTGAAAAGCCCAATGACCCTGATGAGTCCTGGGATTGTCCAGTCTTTATCAAACTGATGGTTGTTTAAGGAATGAGATGCTACTCAATGCATCAGTTAATGTTAAAGAACATGTTGTAGCTGGAACATATTGATATTCATAACATTATATAATAAGAATAACATCATCTCTACAGTAATTATCCAGTGGAAGGATCTGAACTATTCACTGAGTTAAATCCAGGTGGGTACTTTTTAGTTTGGCTGTTTATATTAATAAGAACATTTTGATCATTACATTTTGGCCCCTATCACTTAGGCCTAGGTGTAAATGACAACTTCAGCGTCTACATTTACATGAAGGGAAGCAAAACAGATGGGAAATGGTGCGTCTTGCAAGCCGCAGTTGCCATATCCTATTGATGCAAACCATCCGCTCATCACAGGTTCAACATTAGCGTCAAAGCCTCAATGAGAAATGATTAAATCAAAAGCTGCATCTGGCTTCCACCTGCATTACGGTGACAGATGGGTTATCAATCAGCTGACCCGTTCAATGACTAAAAAGCAGAGATAAGGTGATCAATAGAAACCTGAAGTCCCACCCCTTCTGCTGTTCCTCATGGGACCTAAATTTGGGAAAGAAATGTCAGCGGTGATAAATGGGGGCCGGCAACTCATTTTCTGATCCCCTTTAAATTGTGCCATCATTTACATATATATGATGTTTAGATAATTAAAGGAAGTCACAGTCTGAGGCAAAGATAGCAAATGAACTTCTAGTTTTGTGCGGAAACGGTTTAATTGACTGTATTGCTCATCACACATGTGATACATGTCAACAACACCACATTCTACACTACATTCTTTAAGAATTAAATGAAAAATTTCCAGAAGATGAAAGTCTGGTCAGAGGCTCTGAACAGATCATCAACAGTGACAGTTATAATAACGTCACCGCCACAACTTATGGGTGTTACTGTCTTAACTTGTAAAATTATCTTTTAAATTACAAACATTATATGACAAGGTTGAAACTTTGAGTATCATTGTTGTGACATTACTGTGAAAAAAATATTGTGGAATAAATGTATACCTTTCATGTAGTGTATTGTGTTGAATTTATTGGAAAAATTGTGTAGTTTCAGAATATAACATCAAAAAATGTGTATCACCTGTCACTTTTTGCATGATGTTTGCTGAAAAGTGGGCAAAAATGACTGTTTTTCAGTGACAAATAATTTGAAAACTCATATTAATCCTGTTGCTGCTTGCAAATGTTCATTGAACTTGATTCCTTTTAACCTTAGAAGCAGAGTTTATGGTCTGGCCTTTTGAATGAGGTTCAGTTTCAGTGATTTCAGTTCAAAGTCAATGACGTCATATCAGCCAGTTTCTGTGAAGACGTCCTGGGACTATTTAGTTTAGATTTTTTGGCTTCTAGGTCAGAATTGGATTTATAATTCTTTATGTAGAATTGATATTATCATAAATCTGTATGTATTATACACCATTCTCTTTCTTTTTCTGTCGTGAATAAAGCATTACCCAACAATTAAGTCTATTCTAATATCAGATCAGTAAAATCATTACTTTTGCTAACCCTACCCCTGTCAGTTTTTAGTTTGTGAAAAAAATACATACCATTGTAAAAAAAAAAAAAAAAACTTGCATTCTCTCGGTTTTCAATATCTAGCCTCCAAAATGTATTTAATTATGCCCACCTACATGGGCTACAATTAGTTTATATTATTTTGGCCCATTTACTTTCCTAAAGTGAGATCAAGTTTTTATTTTTACAACAAATTTTCATATTGGTTTTTGAAACTGCCACCAATTTGTTAGATTTGGACTTGCTCTGTCAATGATGAAGCCAGTTTAAGCAGCCAGAATCACTTTAGGAAGGCTTCTATATATCCATTTAGAGTTAAACTAATAAAACAACTCTTACACATGTTATGGAGTAATGCCTAATTGATTTTTTTTTTTTTAATTTCAGACTGACTGAATAGGGCTAAGATGCCAAGACAAAAGCCATCCAGGGGTGGAGGAAGGAAGTCCTCCTGGGGAGGATTCAAAGCTCACAGATGAAGAGAAGAAAGCATGCTATGTTTGATTTTTGACAGAAATTAAATGGTTAAATCAAGTAGTGCATCGGCAAAATTTCATGTTTTTTTGTTTCAACCTTGTGTCAATAAAGGCTCACTGATTTGAAAACCACAAAAGATTTTGCACAAATGATTTCAGATTCAGATTCCTGAGAAAATTTGACCCTAAACTGATATATTTTCAGTCCATAACCAAGAACTTGAATTTTTGCCCTTAATGTCACTAAAATGCAACTCAAACCTTGAACCTTGTCATATGTGTAAATAATGGGATAAAAATTACTTTTTATTCCAACTACTCTCACCAACGGCTATAATGCCATTTTTTCTGAAATAAGGTGCCATAGGGTAATCCAGAAGGGGCAGGACTCCACCTCTCTATTGGTTGCAATAAGTTCCAGTAAATTTTAACAACTAGTTTGATGTTCAGTTACAGATTTATTGATTGACCATTTTGAGTATGATATTCACCTTTAACAGTTTCATCCACTTTCAAACAAAGTCAAAGACATTTAACTTCCATACATGATGAATTTTGTTCAAGAAGGGACAGTTGGCTTTTTCCTACTTCAAACCATCATTATTAGATCGGCCTTTGTACAACCTTTCTCAATCAACCGCTATTAAAAAGTAGGCAAATCTATTTCATGCACCAACCGTCACCAGGGAAATTAAGGCATAGCTCTCAAGGATGGCAGAATAAGGCAAAGAAACTTATTTTTATGCTGCTTATTTTTAATGTTCTGGAATCTTTAAACACTGATGACTTCAGTGTCTCTGCTTAATAAAAGAAAAAGAGGAAGGAGCAGAACAGACTACATAAAAGAAGACTGGTACCTCTTGTAGGTCACAGCTGCTGTATTCGCTAAGTTCACTCACAGTATTCCAACAATAAGAGAGCCTTGTAATACTGTAACTTAATGCATCAGTGGAAAAACTACAAGCAACCTATCACAAAAAATACCAGAAAAGGCTTAAAATACAGCATGTCTGGTAAAAGGAGAATTAGACACTTCCTCCACTTTCGACACTTTCTGTTCTCAAAAGGTGATCAAACTGCAACAGGATGGAAACACAGTCCACACATTGTATCGCCATCTTGCAGACAGTGCAGAAAAGTCTAAATTCACTCTAAAGTTTGCCATCCACTCAGCTCATCCAAAGACACACAGTACAATCCACTCTTAACAGCAGCGCTCACTCCTCTTTTCTTTCCTCACTGCTAGTATAGCTGCAAACAGCAGCAGAAAACCTCATGTCATCACTTCTCTTGCCTTCGAGGAAAGACTCATAAAAGACGACCTTTTCCACTTCATTGAAAAGTAAATCCAGCCTCTATAGTAACAAGTCTCATAATCCTACACACATCGTGCTTGTTCTTGTTGACAATGCAGCCTCCCAAGCTACTCCCCGGCTTAGCATTAAATATTTGATCCAATTACAAAGGAGTCATAAATGTTGATGAAAACACATATACTAAATGCCAGGTACTACATTAATGCAAAGGGCAAGACTTCATTTTTATAGCAGTTGTATATGCGAGGCATACAGAAAGCATGCAATCCGTTTGATACACTGGGATTGAGAAGCACGAGATGAGCGACTGCCAGGAGGAAGTAAACTCAAATGAGCAACGGATTTGTGATATTACTAGAACTTGCAGAAAAATGATCACACTATCCAAACTGCAACACTGAACTACAACTGAAGCAATTACTTAAGCTGGGACAAGTGATATAACAGTAGTTTCAGAGAAAACCTGGCAGCCGATTAACCAGCTAATAGCCCCCACCAGAACATGTCTATGTAAGGCACAGGTGTCAAACATGTGGCCCGGGGGTCAAATCTGGCCCCCCCGCCAAAGGTTCCATTCCGGCCTGCGGGATAAAAGTGCAAAAATTAACCTGAACAGTCAAGGTTGTCAAAATCCTTTTGGTTCAGGTTCCACATACAGACCAATGTGATCTCAAGTACAAATAACACAATAACCCATAAATAATGACGACAAATTTTCTTTGGGATAAATTATGTGGAAAAAATTTAAGCAAAAAAAATAACATTACACTGTGAAAATATTTACATTTACAATAAAATGCAAATAAATACATAAATGAAAACCAGTAAGAACAGCCCGTAATATGCAATTTGAACAATATTCTGCCTGTTCTTAAATGTTTTGTGCATTTATAGATCCACTGTGATCTGGAGTTGTGTTAATAATAACAGATGGAATATTGTAGAAATTGTTCAAATTTTTGTTCCAAACGCCAAAATTTTAACAATATTCTGCCTGTTACCAAATGTTTATGGAACATTGTGTGTAATGTGCATGTATAAATAATAAATCGAGGCATAATATTGTTCAAATTGCACAAATTTTTCAAATGAAATTTCAGTTTTTTCAGGTTAATTACATCTTTTTTGTAAAATGTATGTATTTTCATAACTTAATTGTTTGTTTGTTTTTTGTACTAAAACAATAAGAAAAACTTGGATTTGTCAGTATTTATAGGTTATTAAGTCATTATTTTACTGGTCTGGCCCGCTTGAGATCAAATTGGGCTAAATGTGGCCCCTGAACCAAAATGAGTTTGACAGCCCTGATGTACGGAAACAAAGTAGAACCTTTAGGAAGTCAGTAATCTTTGGCTTTAGTAGAGACTGGACAAGGGTTGAACTGAGCATCTATGGTAGACTAATGAATAAATAAGTAAATAAATAAATAAATGGTGAACCAAATAGTAATGACCATGTTTTCTAGCGAAACATCAAGAGCATGCATTCACTAGAGCACCACTTAGTGTATGAATAGTATAATATATTCAGCAACCTTATCATGCTCATAATGAAGCAAAGTCAAATAGAAATAAAAATGATCTCAGGGACATAATGTTACCTTGATTTCATGTATGGAGCCTCCATGTAAAAACCGTACTTATAGGATGTAACTTGAGTTCATTGAGTACGTGCAAGCCTTTTAATAGGCTTTGTGGCTATTCCCAGACTGAGTGGTCATGGAGGCTATAACCATCTGCCACTGTTGATTGCAAAATGTCATGCTGGTGTAGGCCTCTACAAATGACTTATTATAAAACACTTTATCTTCCATAAGTACAATATGTTATATAAAATAAAGATCATCAGTAAATAACATGAGTACTTTTTTATTGCTGGAACCAGTGCTCTTCACTCAGTAACATCACTGATCATTCCAATCAGTTGCTCAACGTTAAAACCACCCACAGCTGTGCAGCTTGAGCCAAGACCGGAATGGACTCAAGGCCTCAGTCAGACTGCTGATTCACTCTGAAATTTGTCAGATGGAGAAAGTGGTTTTCCACATCTGGATAAAAGCATCATTGTACAGTATTAGCCTATAAAGCAGGGCTCTCAAACTCATTTTCTTTCAGGGGCCACATTCAGCTCGATTTGATCTCAAGTGGGCCGGACTAGTAAAGTAATAGCATAATAATCTATAAATAATGAAAACTCCAAATTTTTGTCTTTGTTTTAGTGAAAAAAAAGCGTGAAATTATGAAAATACTTACTTTTAATAACTATCCAAAAAAAAAAGATGTGACTAATCTGAAAAAACTGAAATTTCTTTAGAAAAGTAAGTGCAGTTTTAACAATATAATACTTCAACTTGTCATTTCTACGTGTGCATTATGGATCAGATCTACAAAGACACTAAACCAGGGGTGTCAAAATCATTTTACTTCAGGAGCCATATTCAGCTAAATTTGATCTGAAGTGGGCCAGACCAAAAAAATAATAATATAATAACCTAAAAATAATGACAACTCCAAATTTTTGTCTTTGTTTTAGTGTAAAAAAAACAACATTAAATTATGAAAACACTTACTTTTATAAACTATCAACAAAAAAAAAAAACCCTGAAATTTAAATTTAAAAATGTAAGAAAATTTAGTTCAATTTTAACAATATTCTGCCTCAACTTATCATTTGTCCATGTGCATTATGGATCAGATCTACAAAGACACTAAACACTGAGGAACAGGCAGAAAAATTGCTAAAATTGTGCTTAATTTTCTTTAGACATTTCAGGTTGTTCATATTTGTTCAGGTTATTCACATTTTATTGTTACAAGATAGTTTGTAAATGTTAATATTTTCATAATTTAATGTTATTTTTTGCACTAAAACAAAGACAAATATTTGAAGTTGTCATTATTTATAGGCATAGTGTAATATTTTTTTCACATCAAACCGAGAAGAAAATATGGAGTCATTATTTTTTGTAGGATATTATACTACTATTTTACTGTAGATCATATTGGTCTGTCTGTGGAACCTGAATGAAAATGAATTCGACAGCCTTGACTGTGGAATTTTTGCACTGTGCAAATTAATCCCACAGGCCGGATTGGAACCTTTGGCAGGCCACATTTGGCCCCTGGGCCGCATGTTTGAGACACCTGCTATAAAGAAAGTAAAATAATCACTTGTTTTGTTCCAAAGATAGACGAATTCGCTTGACTTCACCTAAAGCATAGCCACACCTGAAAGTCTGAACCAACCTTAGGTCTTTGCATTGTGTATATTTGGTGCGATTACTTTTGCTTTCATACTGCGGTTCTGTGAGTGGACTAAACATGTGCATCATCTCTCTATAATTGACATTGATTGGTTTCTAAACGGCTGTGAGTCTGACGTCGATAAGTTTTTAAATTCAGTTCATCTCTAACTTGTTCAATCTTCCGTTTTTTTCCCTTTTATTTACTGATGATGATAGAACTGACTGCAATTGGTGAGAAAATACAAAAAAGTATAACTGTAACTGAGCCCATCCATGTTTCAGTTCAATCTGGACCAGACTGACTGTTCAGTTCACTCCTGGAGGCAGCCTGGGGAAGGTTTCATACCTGCAAATGGACTTCCACTAAAACTGAAAAGTCTGAACTTCTAGAAGAAAATAAGGCGGGGTACACACTTAAAGATAATCGGGCTGTTTTTCTCCAGATTTTCCCCCTTGCCGACCAAGGACGGCAAACGCCAGATTATCTTATGTCTTATAAATGTATCCTATCAGATTCTCCTGTGGTCTGAGGTGTGTTATGAGTGAATTTGTCCAGATAATCGGCTCTGAAATGGGTCAGGGCCGACAATTGTAAATATTTAACTTGTTCAATATTTACAACAAAAAAATCTTCATGTGTGGGGAAAGCCGACGACTCCCGAGCAGAGTCCTGCACGAGTCCACTTTTCCAAACCCACACCCACCCACGCCCATGTACATTAGACCCACAACCTGACCCCACCTGTGATTAAACACATTGTCTACACATAACTCACTTTTAGAGCTTTATTTTTGCCTAAAACACACGCTATCATTAAATCTCTGTGTTGACACCTGTGGCTGGATGTAAACAGACGTGAAGCTCACTTCAAAATAAAATTGGATGTGGATCAACCACAGTCAGATTAAATGATCATTATCATTAAATGTCCTGCAAATTGTTTTAATCCATGAATTTTAATTTTTTCACTTCCTTGCCCACTACCCACCCGAATTTCATTTAATTTTATCAAGGCCTGTACTTGCGAAAATACTTCTCTTCTGTTTTTTTACCCATCCCCCCCCCCCCTTTTTTTGGGGGGGGGACTCTGCTCCTGAGTCATACTATGTTTCTTCTTCTTTGTTTTTGTTAGATCACGTTTGAACACGCGAGATTTCTGACTTGGAGGGTTAGATTCTAGATCAGTGGTGGGACAGAGTTGTTATGTGTGTGGTGTGCTGTGTTGAGATTATCGGAGCACACCACACACAGTGCGATCAAAACTGTTCAATGCCTGATTTTTTAACTTCATATGTGGGGTCTGTACCGGATAAAAAATTTCTTCAGATTGAGAAAATCCTTCAGTGTGTACCCCGCCTAAGGTAGGTGTGAGTACGCTCTGATACCCCTTCAGCGTTAGTTCTTGGTGAAAGAAATTCAGCATGAAACAGCTATTGATATGTGGAAAATATTTCCTTGTGATTAGAGACTCCATCCTAACTGTTTACATGGATGCTAAATAAAGGGATCTGATAGAAGGATATATTTATTCCAGTCGGAGCAATGTAGTAATTGGAAAACTTGGCTATTTTCTTCTGAATGGATCAACCCAATTTAATATTCCTTCAGATCAGTTCAGTCTCCTCTGATAGAGGTGGTTGTGTGAGGCATTTTCCTCTGATTGGGCTATTATTCCCATTATTAGAGTCTATGGGAGGATGAATAAAATTGTGATGAAACTCACAATCGCACAAATGGAGAAGGATATCTTCAGCAAAAACCAGACCAGGGAGAATCCCCAAGGCAGCACACAGGTGAATTAAAGTGGCTTTATGGTTGTGGTATCAGCGATAAGAGCCCCCCCTCTGACTCACTCACTTCCACAAGCTGAAGTGATGGCATCATCAAAAAGAGGCAATAAACAACAGCAACCCTTGCTCTTTCATTGGTGGAGCTCTGGTGCTTCGAGGGAACCCTTAGCTCTCAAAGTGAATCAATACAAATGCTGTGCTTTACAGCCACGCACTCACTGCTTCCGGCAGCCCATCATGACTGGAGTCAACAAAGAGACACCTTTCTGGAAAGCCCTTGCTCTGACCAGCCATGCGTCAATGACAGGATGGGCCATTTCCACTCCCTTAGCAATCAATTAAAACACCTGCTGGAGAATTCCTGCAGATAACGGGATGAGAATCAGAGGGGGGTAAGGCTGGGGGGGGTGAGAGTAGGCGACCTGATCAAAGGAAAGCCAGCTGAGTGCGGAGCACAATAATAAGGGCTCTTGTTGTTGAAAATGAGGTGAATTAATTTATTCTGAGGCAGTCGTTGTTGTTGTTAGCTTTGTTTAATCGGCGGTGTCTTTGTGAAGTGATGGTTTAAAGCTGACAGCTCCGCAACCACGGGACCCCTAATTTTCTTGACCCTGAGTCACAGCAGAGTGATGTGTCTTTTAAGAGCACCTGAGAGGAAGCTGAGTGTGTTACTGCTTTGCAAAATCTCAAGAGCCCTTCTATCTTTCCATCTCTAAATGGCATTTGCTGTTATTATGATGCTAGCAGGCAAGAATGATCTCCTCTGATGTAATCTCACATTGCTTGAGTGGGTAAGGGTGGATGAGATCTGCGGCAGATTGATGAGGTCTACTAGAGCTTTGTTGGTGTACTCTTGAAACCTTTAAAATCTAGTGGTACTGACTCGTCGCTGCATTTTAAATCTGCTTGATTTAGCCCCAAATTACTTATCAACACTTGTGCCTTGTCGAGCTGCGAGTTGCTCTTTCCTCTCACTTATGCATGTGTAATCTTTCAGCATGTCTGCCTAGATATATAGAGATAACGTGAAGACACAGCGATGTGCATAATGTGTGATGCAAATCATCCCCAGGGCTGTAGTGCTCATGGTTAGAGCTTTGTTGGGAGTTTAATCAATCAGCCACTGTGCCTTAATTAATCGGCATGATGAACAGGAGAAATAATTGGTTTTCTGCCAGATGTGAATCTGTTGCAAACTAATGCCAGCCAATCAGGATTCAATTTATAATCACAAAACTGATCTGGACGACAAACACTTAAAGGATCAGAGGAGAATAAATACATGACACAAAAGGAGTGATATGGCTTTGGATTTAAAATTCGGATATCAGGTTGTCCATATGTTGTAATGATGAATTTTAGACGCCTGATTACATCTATACAGTGTTAGGATCATCGTCATTCTCACAGATTGAAATCTAGGACACACCTTGGCATGTACCGTTGTCTTTTGTCTTTTAAAATGCAACCATATTGCTAATTAATTGGCATGATCAGCAGGAGAAAAATTAATTGGCTCCTCCCCAGATGTTTCTGAATGAATGTGCAGAAAACTAATGAGGTCTGACTGGTTTCCCCATTGATGCGGTAGAAGTCATTATCTGCAGCCTACATTGAAAATACTGATCTGGCCCCATCCAATCAGACCAGGTAACTGGTGGCTGAAACAAATGGAAAAGCACTGGAGCCAGTAAATAGCCAGGGTCGAGATTGGAAACCACTGGTTTAGCCCTACGCCGACAGAGCCAAATGGAAAAATAGCTTAGGCCTCTTATTAATGTCACAGTGGCTAGGCGGTAATTCCCCCGGGCTCTGTGTACCTCGGCTTGTTAATGAGTCACTGCTTATCAGTCAGCCTTGTTAACAGGCAGAGGCCTCCCATCCAAACCGCCTACTGCTATTGTGCGCTAGCCGTACTGTGTATTAGCCAAATGTTCCCCCATCTTGGCACACAGGAAGTCAACAGTAAACAACAGCAGCACACACAGGAAGTGGGCACCGAGCCAGTGAGAAAGGGCTGGTCCAGAGGGGGAAGGAGCCCATTTTGTGGCAGGATAAAGTGAACCGCTGGCAGAAGCACACACATGCAGAGCCCTCCCGTCTGTAAATCTTACCACACTAACAACTGGTCCACATTGCTCCCGTCCTTTAATCCTTTTTCATTATTGGCCTCAGTTGGAAGCATCCAATTCATTCACTTGTCCAAACCAGCAGAACCCATCGAGGTAAATAAACTATTAGGCATGTTTCCTGTCACAAATGCAAACATCCCCCTGAGGGTTTGGGGATCAGGCTGCTACTGAGCTCAGGGCCAGGTGGTTGATGGGAAGCCATGGTGCTCTGCTCCTGCACACTCTCTTGCAGAGCGCTCAGGAGGACTCACAGCAGCCCCAAGGTAACTGGGTCAGCAGTACAGAACCAGGGCACAGCCGGCCAATTGCATGCCTAATCTGTGTGCCCTGAGAGGCGCTTTCCATCCGCTGTGCATGGCTGCACATCCAGCTGTGGAAATGGATATGTCAAATGGTACGCAATTAGTGTCTCCCCAATTCGTTCACTTGCTCTAAGGAAGCCTGGGCTCTGATAAATCCAGAGAAAAAACAGTCAAAGCTGTTCCCTCCCTGACTCTGGCATACATCAAACAGGGATGAGACACTGGCAGAAGGGAAAAGACCGAGTCTGCGGTGGTCAGGAATGAAAATGGTTGTAGCACGTAGCGTGTTGGTTACCGTATGATAATGAACCCCATAATTCATAAGGGAATCTTTTTTTCCTCCCTCTTTCCTTCTTTGAGCGATGAAAAGAGACAAACAGTCTGCAGGTTTTTAATCCATAGCGGGCTCGGGGTAGAGCCGGGATGGGCAGCCCTGCTCTCTGATGGCTCATCTGCTCTCACATTGATTTGCTGAGCTAATCGTTTTTTTCCCCTCTCTGATACATAACATTGAATTATTTATGCTAAGTAGACCCTTCTGTTCCAGGGCCCTCTTACCATGGAGATCTCTCCATTATGACGGTATTATCTGACTCCCAGCCCCGCCCTGCTCCATCTTTAACTTAACGGCTCTGCTGCTGCTGTGTCACAACAACAGCGATCAGACAGACCACAGCCGATGGGAGTGATGGATCAGTAGCTCACAATAACAATATTCCCCTCTGAAGATGCTATTGTAACTACTGTTCCGCATACAGCTCAAAGGTCAGCAGAGAGTACATATAGACAGGTTTTTATAATGAGATGATGACATTCTAATCCGTATCTATTCGTTGATTTGTCATCAGAATTACACAAAAACTACTGCATCAGTTTTTGGTGGGAGGGTGGGGCATGGGCCAAGGACAAACCTATTAAATTTGGCAGCAGATCCAGAAAAAAGGCAGATTTTTTTTTTTTTTCCTAAAGTTTTTGATTGAATTATAGAGCTGTGGGGCATTGGTGGAGATATGCATAATTGGAGTTTCAACTGAATACATCATTTCTGGCACTGTTCTTTGAGTGTTATGCAACTGGAAACATTTGGTCCAAAAAAAATTATAATTTTATGTTTGTCAGTAAAAGTTGCGTTATGAACAGAATATGTTTTTGTTACACCAGTGAAAGATAAAACTGATGCTGGCTATACAGTATGTGGCTATGTATATGACTTCTTTCCTTTTTCCTCTCATCTTTCACTTCAATGCTGCGTTTGCAGTAAAAAAGCAGGTGAGAGCTGTGAATATGCTGTTGAGGGAAATTCCACAGTTTAAAACATGGATTGATTGTCATGAAGTGTTTTCATCTTGTTCTTCGTTCATTTTCAGACTGCAATTGAGTGAAAAGCAATGTTAGGTTAGGTAAACTACCTTTACTTGACATTGCATTTCACTGAGATGGAACACTTGCTCATGTTCACCATGTCATGTCAAAGCTGAAACAATATACTTTGCAGGTCATTCATAAATTGATGCACTTATATTGATTTATTTTATACATTTTACTTAAATTGATGTGATATTGCTCTCTGTTCCACCAAGAGGCTGAGTTATGGTGCCAAACTTTCTTGATTGAAGTGACTCTAAATGATCTCAATGCAATATGCACACTAAAACCCTGTTAAGTCAGCACTCTGAACCTGCTCGCCTTCTGCTCTTAATTGCACTCTTTGACGTGTTTTCTCATCTCCTAAACACTGTCAGACATCCAAGGCTTAATTACTCTACTTGACTGACATGATAATGTAAAGCAGCGCTTAGGTGAAACCAAAGCAAGAATTGGTCATGCATGGTCAGAAGTCCCGCCAGGAACACCTTAATCAAAAGTGACGTGCCTCTGAATGCAAGCCAAAATCATTTTCAGATCCAAATAACGAAATGCTGGGTTTCAATGACGAGCTACACAGCCGAGGTCAGCGCTTTGACGAGAGATTGATGTTTCATCATCAGCACCTCAATCTGGTGATGGTTTGTGCAGTTTTCCTCCTGGGGACAGCCTAGGGGGTTTGAGAGGCTGTCTATTGAATTGTTTAGCACTGACCTCATCCCTGGATTCTCAGCACAGATGGACTGGTTCTAACTTTTCACTGGTACTGACCACAATGAGCTCACACTAACACTTCCTCAATTTCCCACAATTCATACACAGAGGAACAGAAACACAAGTCTGGATTATTCAAAATGAAGTCCAAACAGCTGATGGAGACAAACAGATTCATAAAGGGGGTGCACTGGACACGTGTGCCTGCATGAACCATGTATCCCCAATGTTCATATGTTCATGCATATGCATGCAGAATGCACTCATGTATATATTCAGATTTGTAAAATTGAGTGGGTGTGCAGATTTGAAAGCATAGGGCCTCTGAGAATAAAATGTATATTGCAAATGCAAATCAAGAAATGTCTATGAGAAGCCGTCCTGTCTTGCCGGCTATATCAGCTTACGAAGCTTTGGCAAACACTTCGTGCAATTAAATCCAGAAAGTAATGAGAAAATGCCAACAGGAATCTACCTGTGTTGATCAATTTAATCTGGACTGGGGCCCAATCATGATGTGCCATTTTGCCGTCAGCGCAGTTTGCCCTCTAAAGGTTGTCATTAACAGCTGTCAGTCACTTGAGTGTTATGCAATTGGTAAAGCACAGTGGTCAGATGGTGTGTTTTTGTTTGCTCTGTGCTCACAGCAGGGATATCTTAACAAAGTGCTTCTCTCATCAAATCCTCTTTTACCCACTGCCTGCGGTCTTTACTGAGCTCATCGCCTGTCGACCTTCAACTATGACAAGCTAGTGTCATGTGTCAGTGTTTAAAGTGGGCACACAGTGTAGCTACCTGAGAAAGTACAAGATAATTACTTGCTTACCTTCAAGTAACTGAAACTGAATACAGACTACATGTGAGGAAGTCAGAATATGGATCAGGAAGAATGCCAATAAGCATTTTACACACACTAGCATAAAAAGTGACTGGAGATTACACATGGGAAAAGTAAAAACACGAGTCTGCCACTGGTTGAGTGAAGTTTGATGAATGTGTGTATGTGAAGCCCAGGCCCACGTGCAAGTCACACACATTCCTCAAAAACAACGGCAGAAATTCCTCTGGGGTCCAGGAAGGTGGGATTGTCCCATGTATTTATTCACGGCTCTGTGATTCCCTTGTCATAAAACAGGAAACAACGCAAAACCCTCAAGTCAACAGATAAGGGGCACCACTGGAGACAGAAAGAGAGGGGTCACCGGGGTCAGGGGCCCAGGGAGAGCCCGATAGAGATGCACAGATTGGACAGCAAATAGATAAAGGGACGAATAAGGGGTGCTCACCGCCGTAGACCATGTTGCTTTGCACCGCAGCTGCAAATAGTACTGTCAATAAGCTGACAATCCATAATGTGGAGGGGGCTGATGGGAAGGCCATGGTCGGGCGCACAGATCCGTCTGTCTCGCTGAATTCTCAGGAGGGCAGAGGAGCTCTGGAGTGTCACCTGCAGGGAGAGCAGTGGAGAGATAAAGAAAACAGGCAGGGCACGACGGCCGGCCACTAATTGCATCCCCTGCCACTGGTTGGCTGGAGCTGAATAAACGCTTGGCCCACCCGTTACTCACGCGTTGCTCTGTGGGTATTCATCGATCTGCTTGTGTCATACAGTAGTGTGAGGCGATTGAGGGGTGGGGGTGGGGGGGGGTAAAGGAGGGGGCGGGCAAAGAAGAAGAAGAAGATGGTGTATAGGTGGTAATGGGGGAAGAACAGAAGATGAAGAGAAGGAGTTGGAGGAGGAGGAGGAGGAGGAGGGGAGGGGGGGTGATATTACTGTGGATTTATTCATGCACTTTAACAAGCTGTGCGCATGTGAAGCGGAGGAAAACGACTATTTTGGACAGACTAACCCAACTCTAACTAATTAGATAGAACGCAAAGGCACATTTTTTTCCAGTGAAAGACAGAAGAATTAACAAAATAAAAAAATAAAATAAAAGCCAAAACATAAACGGTCGGATGCACCTGTCGCCTGCTCAGAATAGTCTGTGCGCTTTGGAGACATGTTTAGACAGAGCCGCTCATTTACACACTGGTCCCCTCTTCCTTTTTTGTGTCTATCTCTTTTTCACATACGCACACACGCCTTCTCTCTCTCTCTCTCTCTCTCTCTCTCTCTCTCTCTCTCTCTCTCTCTCTCTCTCTCTCTCTCTCTCTCTCTCTCTCCCGCACATTTCTTAAAATAGCTGCGCAGAGGTAAGCCTTCGGTCCATCTGTGAACCCTCAATAAGAGCGAGCCGCGGCTGGAGCTGGAGCGGTGCCTGCGGGACGGGCGGGCGCTTTGGGCGGGGATAGAGGAAGGGATGGAGCAGCAGAAGGGTAGGGGTGGAGGGGGAGGAGGGGGGGGGGCTTAGGATGGGATAGGATGGGATGGGATGGGATGGGATGAGATATGAGGACTGGGAGGGGTTACGGGGGTGTTTATTGTTACTCCAGTCTCTTCCTGTTGAGTGATGGCGAGAAATGAAAACAAAACTAGAGCAAGACGCGCATCTGTGGGAAACATCCACTGTGGCCACTGTGGGCGTGATCCAAGCCCAAGTTCTAGTCTCTGCTTTTGAAGAGTAACAACCGATTAAGTAATGATGGTGATAACAACAACAACAATAACAGCTCGTGGTGGCTACCTGCCTGCACCGCTGCGACGGACCGCGGGAGCAGCGGAGCGGTGTTTCCGAGGTCGCGGCTGTTTTCTCACAACCGTCACCGGCAGTTGCGTTTCCACTTGAAAATATCAGCCGTGGATGGGATGAGATTTAAAGAGGCTCTTATACAGACTCGAGAGAGCGTGCAGTTTGTGATGTGATGAAGAGGAAGAAGAAGAGGAAGGAGAAGGAAAGGGAGACTGAGTGGAAAGAGGAGTCGGACATCGCGCAAAAACAAAAAACGCAGATTCAGAGTAAATTATAAAAAACACGCAGGGATTATACAGCTCTGTCCCTGGACTGGCATAACGGATTACACAAACACACACACACACTCACACACATCTTCCAACCCCCAGTGCGCACACACACATATAGACACATTCCTAGAGACGGAAAAGCGTCAGCAGTGACAGGTGTCTCCGGTTCGCCCTCCAGTCTCCAGCCCTGACCCTGGACAACACTGCCCGGTAATAATCACCTCACACACCGTTCCTTCTATTCCGCCTCTGGACTGGGGCTCTGCTGCCGCTGGGTCTCCAATAAGGTCCCTTTTTGAGTCAGGTCCCTCCTTTGATGCGCAGCAGTGGCTGGTCCGGAGCCTCCTCTCAATCTTTGCTTTTATCGACTTTTTCTTTGTTTTTTATCTCCCGGTCTCTTCTCCTGACTGACTCCCCTTGTTTTCCTTTGGCTTTTTTTTCCTCCTGCGCTCTCTCTCTAACACACACACTCTCTGTGTATCTTTATCTGTGTAGCTCTCTCTCCACGGCTACCGTTCACTGCAGCAAAAACAGTCTGTCTGAAACACGAGAGGGAGGGGAGGGGAGAAGGGAGGAGAAGGAGGGGAGGGATGGAGGGGAAGAGGAGGGAGGGAGGGGAGGGGATTTTAATACGATTTGGCCCGTACCACAGGGATAACAGGGCCAGAGCAAGGGGCCTACTGGCTGAGAGCAACATGAAGGAGATGGAGCTGATACAAACTAGGATCTGAAAAGAGCCAGAAAATCACCATAATATTCATACAGCCCGCCTGTGCGCGCGCATACACGGACCTTCTCGGGCTCGGGGAGTTCTATCTATCTACCTGTACATTCCTGTAGGATTCCCGCTGGAGTCACCTTATCGAAAAGGAGTGACATTGAGTAGGTATCTATCTTAAAATGCATGAGAAGATCAGGCCTACATCTGCCCAAAAAAAAAAAAGACTGAAGCAGCAGAGGTCATCTGAAATGGATTGTCACGGTTCCTTTATTGGCTGTGCGTCTTATCGTATGTATTGAGTCATTACCCATATCTCCCAGATATAGGCCCGCTGCTATTTCCCGTAGGCCAGATCATTTGCAATATGGTAATGGGAGTTGTGGGTCCTCAGCCTCGTGGAGAGTTGTGGGAGATGTTCAGAGTATCTCTCCTCACATCATAAAACTTGGATAGTTCACTTGCGCCTGCGTAACGGAGGCTTTATTATGAATGCTGTGCGTAAAATTTGCGTAAATCTCCCACTATGTCAATATATAGAACTCCTGGGAATGGCCACTTTTGCTTGTGTGCTTATAAATTTTTATTATGTCTGGTGTCTCGTGCGCCAGGCCCGTTTGGGAATCGGGATCCGGAGAGGAGGAGGTGGTTGGAGGGAGGATGGAGGGATGGAGGGGGGGTGTGTGGAGGGAGGATGGAGGGGAGGGTTGTTCAACTTGCCACAGAGGATTAGGGATTAGTTTTACTGGCGGATTAGGTCTGTGTGTGGGGGAAGCATGATGGGGTTAAACATGGATGGCGGCAAGCTGCACGATAGCACAGCCCCCCCCCCCCCCCCCCCCCCCACACACACACACACACACACACACACACACACACACACACCCTTCCCTCTCCAATCAGTGACTGAAAGATGGGGAGGAGGTGGAGCGGGTGATGCTGGTGCTGGTGGTGGTGGGTTTGAAAGAAAAATACAAAATAATAAAAGCCACGGGGAGTAAGTAAGAGGAAGGGGGGGGGGGGGGGGGCGGTACAGGAGTCGGGGTGTTTGAGAGATCTTCAAGCGAGCAGCTGTTTTGCGCGCAGAGAAAAAGTAGTGCAACTCTGGGCTTTACTTTTATTTTTGGGAGGGGGTAATGTATGTAGGTTTTTCATAAAGTAAGAAAGTGGAGTTCTCCTTCAGGGGTCCTTGAAAGTATAGTCCAGAAAAAGGTCCCCTGGCTGATTGTACTCACTTAAAAAAAGAAAATGACTACTTTGTCCACTGTAGCACCACCACCATACAGTTAAACCCTCCACACACACACACACACACACACACACACACACACATATATATATATATATTTATATATGTCTCAGATGATTCAAAGTAAAGTGGAGTCTTTATCTCTCCCGCTGTTTCCGAACCAAATGGGACAAAAGAAACGCAGCATCTGGCGTCATTAAATACTTGTTATGAGGATGTGAGGGGGGGAAGGGGGCTTTATGTGTTTTGTTGGCGCTGCATTAGAAAAAAGCTTAGGTCTGGTTTTAAAGAATATGAGTGGACAGCCCCAGGTGCTGGAGCCGTGCGCGGGACGGGCGTGCGTGCGTGCGTGCGTGCGTGCGCGCGTCTCTGTGTCTCTGTCACAGCGACGAGGATGAGAATGAGGAGAGGGGATGCGCGGTTTGGTGTCTTTGTGAGGACCGTGAGAAGTGAGACAGACGTCATAATAATAATAAAAAAAAAAAGGCTTTGGAACTTCACATCCTAAACGCTTTTTGTTTCTGAAAAGGCTCGACAACAGTCTCAGCCCAGATCCATCGCTAAATACATGTCCCACTCCAGTTGTCTAAAAGCCTTTTTTGCGGCTCCTGTGTTGTACAATCAAAACATACACTCTGCTGTTTTGTTATTATTTCATCCAGTCGCATCCAAAAAGCCAGGACACCTTTCTGGCCACATCTCTGCCGGGACTCGAACCCGGAGCCTCTGGATTAGAAGTCCAGCGCGCTATTCCATTGCGCCACAGAGACGTACGTACATTTTTTTCGATCAAAATCGGGTTTATGCCTCCCCTCCCATCCCTGTGCTGCATCCTCTATCCCTCAGCATCAGGACCGCAGCCCTGTTGGATGTTCCCGCGCCGGCCGGTAGGGGGTGCTGCCGCCGCGGACTCACTACTCCCTGCATCTCCTTTTGTCTAAACCCGTCAAAATATCACGTTTTAACTCAATTTTACCACATGAAACACAGTGCAGTGTCATTCTATCAGTATGTGTGAGGAAACAGGCCTCTTACTGCGGGGACAAGCTGCACAGGAGTGTTTTTCTTGTCTTCTTTTTCTGACCAGGTGTCCCAGTATATGAGGAGTGCACTGCATGGTGCTCCTCTGTCCCACCTTTAGGTTCTGAGGAGAAAACACAAGTTCAGACAGATCATAGACAGGTTCAACACCAAGATGTGCCACACTATTTAAGGGATTTTTCAGAGGAAAAAGCTGAAACAGTGTTGTGAATGTTTCTTTTACAATGAATACTATCTACTTAAAATGGAACTGTTTTAATCACTGCATTAATGTCACTGTTAATGACATGTGGCTCAGGTTGGATTAGTCTATGCTTAATTTTCTAGCAAATGAAAAAGAATAAAATAAGAGGGAAAAAATAAGTCTAAGAACATCACTTTAATCCTTCAAGACCTAAAACTATTTTGGTGATTTATCACTGTTTATTATTCTATCCTCTGCATTATGCATTGTCTGGTGAAAATCTTTTTTTTTTTTTTTTTTCTTGTATTTAATTTATTGATGAAGATGTTCATAAAATCTCACAGTAAATTAAACAGATACTGTATCAGAACAGAGAAAACTGAAACAAAAGCAAATTTTTCTTTAAAAAAAATATCATTAACTGAATGTAAAAAAAAAAAAAAAAAAAAAAAAACAAGCATCTATAACCACTGTCATTTATCAAATTATTATTATTACTACTATTATTGGTGTTGGTAATAATGTGGAAACATTAACTGATCAAATGGAAGATGAATTAGAAGTACTAAGTACATGGTTTGATTCAAATAAATTAATTTCAATATTTAAATAAAACCAGATTTATAATTTTTACAAATGGTGCTGTTAATGTGGACAGAAATCAAAGTATAAATAATGCAGAGACTGAAAGAGTAAATGAAATCAAATTTAGTGGAATAACTATACACAAGAAGTTAAGTTGGAAGACACACATAAACCACATTAAGGTTAAAATATCAAAATCATTAGGAATTATTTCTAAAGTCAAAGAATTCTTGAACCCATGCATCAAGGTGTGGGAGAATACTTACAAAACTAATACAAATCCAGTTATCATTATTCAGAAAAGGACGATTTGAATGTTCAGTAATGTGTCCGATAGGCAACACACACATCAGTTTATTATGAACTTAAAAGCTTTTAAGCTTAGTGACTTAGTCCACTTTAAAACAGCACAAATTATGCTCAAAATAAAAAATAATCTGCTGTCTGTTCATATTCAGAGCTTGTTTAAAATGTGTGTTTCTAATTTCAGAGGAAGTCATGTGATCAAAAAACCTTCTGTTAGAACAAATATGAAGACATTTAGTCTGTGTGTCAGAGTAAATGTTTGGAATAAGTTCCATTCTGAGTTCAAAGACTGTACAACATTATTTATCTTTAAAACTATGTTTAAAAGAAATGTCATGAAAACATACGACAAATGTGAATGTTCATTTTTCCACGACTCAAACTATTGAATTGTTTAGTTTTTTGTTGTTTCTATTGTTACGAAGCTAAAGGCATTGGTAACTATTTTATTTCATTTTGTTGGTGATATGAATGGGGGGGGTGTCAGCAGAATAAGCTCAGGCTTCAGCTGATTCCTTTTCAAACTCTTTCATTTTTCAATGTATAATGCTTGAAACATCTGAATAAACACAATTAAACTAAAAAACTAACAAAAAACTAGCCTGCATGTTTTTCATTTTCTTTATTTATTTAGACAGGGACAATGCACAATATACATTAACCTTAAAAAGGAGAGGTGTAGTGTACCAGGTTCTAGCACTAGTGCTAATTTCCACCTGTACATGGGTTCTACTGTTTTACTGCAACACAAGTTTCCATCTCAGCACTGGTGACATCTCACACATTGTCTCACAAACATACTCTGTCTCTGTGTCCACAAAGAGTTTGAGCTTTTTTTTTTTGTCCTCTGCAATGTAGAATTATAACCTGTTAGTATCTGTCTGCCCCGGTGGACGTGTGCCTGAAGCGTGGATTAGAGTCAGGATGAAACAGTCTTCATGCCAGACTCGGCGCACTCGGCCTCAAAAGTCACGTACAAAGAACAACTGTGCGTGTTGGTGTCAAAAATGTCTGAAGACTCTTAAATGTTCAAATGTCAAGACAATGAAACTGAGGATGCAGCTCTGAGTTCAGAACAGTATCAAACACTTACCGGCGTAAAAAGGGAATATTACGTTCAGTCGTGTCAGAAATGCTGGTTTTAGCACAGTATCGTATAAACAAGATGATGAACTAATGAAATTAGATTCAAAATTCAACAAGTTTGTTGTCATATACACAGCAGTACTGAGCAAAGAAAGTCTTACTTTGAGAGGTTCCTTCACGCAAATAACATAAACAATTAACCTATAAAGACCCAGTGCTACTTTTATGGCACTTCCCAAATAGATTTATTTTGTTATTTAACCTTTCTTAAGGGATTTATCTCAGTTTATTATAATATTATTCTTCCCTATTTTGCAATCTTTCAGTGAAAATCATGTGTTTTTCTACATTTAATTGACTGACCATGTAGATGTTCATAAAAACTCAGATTAAAGTTGAGGGTTGTTACATCAGAAACAAAGAAAACTGAAGAAAAAGTGACTTTTTCTGTCCAATCTCTCATTAACTGAACATAAACCCAGTGTGTCCATCCATTGTCACTGATCCAACTCCATGGGTTTTACTGGTGAATCAGTGTTGTAGAAGATGATGGTGTTTCCATGGTAACTACAGAGCCTCTGAATGTCCAAATGGGTCATATCTGATGACCATGAAAAGACGAATAACTGTATTTTACACCAATTATTGACATGTATCGATAGGATTAGTGGATCAACAGGTATTAAACGGTTTAGATCAGTAGATGGTTTTGCTTGATGGTGGATATTTGGGTCTTTATGGGTTAAACTAAACTAAAATGGAATAAAGGAAATAAACTGTAAAATTAAAACCATTTAAACTCAAAGGAAATTAACTGTACACTAAGAAAGGAAAAATAAATAGGTAAAATTAAATAAAGCAAATACTCTGTGCAAAGGGTAAGTGTAAGATACAAAAGACTATCGCAGTGGTTGCATCCAATGTTTGTAGCAGTTTAAGCATAAAAAAAAATAAAATGTAAGAATACTTAATGACTTCTGAGGTCAACTGTATAACAGGGTAAAATGATGATATTTACTCCTTATTAACTTTTTATTTTGTATTTTCACATTTTCACAAGGTACAATCCAACATTCCCCAGAGACAAACTCAGGGAAAACAAATACACAAAGTATTGTTACATACAATGGTGCATTAGGGCCACATAAGAAAACTAGAAAAGCACTCAGAGGGCGCAGACTTCCCCCAAGGTAGATCAGTCTTCCCCCCCGATCTACACCAAAATGTAGTCATTTGTTCCTTGTGCCAGTATCAATATTTCCTGAAAATTTCATCAAAATCCATCCAAAACTTTTTGAGTTATCTTGCTAACAGACAAACTAACAAACTAACAAACTGACAAACAGACAAACCCTGATGAAAACATAACCTCCTTGGCAAACGTAATAAAAACACTTTTCACTTCGAGAAAAAAGTTGTAAAGCATTGAGATAAAACCCGTCATTTTATGAGAATACAGTTGAATACAAACAGTCATAATTTTATGAGAATAAAGTAATATTTTTAAAAAAAAAACTCAATTTAATGAAAATAATGTCATACTTTTATGAGATTAAGTCATAATATTTTGAAAATATATTTGCAATAGTGTGACAAAAAGTCATAAATTTATAAACTGTAAGCCTTAAGCCTTGTCAATGACAGAGTTTCCAGTTACAGCAAACACAACAAGCAAAACAGCAACTTTCACTTCTGTTGGACTGGACGATTAATGATGTGTTGATGGTGGGCGGGGCTAATAGACTCAGTATTTCACTGTGTATAAACTATACATAAAAGTAAAAATGAAAGTATAACCTCACAAAATGTTCTAAGTTCTCCATTATGCGAAGAGTGGGTACGACTTTATTCTTGTAAGTTATATTTTTCCCACCTGTTTTTAAATTACAACGTTATTCTCAAAATAAGATGACTTTAATGTCATAAAACGACAACATTATTTTTGTTAAATTATGTTTGTTTTTTTTTAACTATGACTTTACTCACATAATATTATATCTTTATTCTCAAAACATTATGATTTCATTCACATAAAATTATGGGTTTCATCACTAGATTTTATGACTTTACTCGTGGCCATAATACACCGTCGTAACCACACAACATCAACAGATGTAATGATGTTTAATTTCCAAAATCCTTGTCACTTTTGTGAGCACAAGGCTACAATCACACTAATACATTTTTGTTTTAAAATGCATATTTTTGTTGAATTTACACCTTGCATTCTCACTCTTCCAATGGTTAACCTCCCTAAAACAGAGACTTTTTTGAACCCTGCTGACCCTGTTTTAGTTTGGAACTCTGGGATTGTGTTACAGACGGATGGACACTTTTAGAAACGACTCCGACATCCATGTTCTCTAGTCGACTGAGTCTCCTCAATAATTAAAGTATATGTCCTTCTCTGACTTAAATATGACCCTTTCCCAGTGTTGGGAGTAAGACGTTACAAATTAAGCAGGAATTAAAACGGGTTGTAGAAATCCACTCAATTTTTGCCCAAATGAATATAAAGATAGTTTTGCAGCAGCTGGAGGGTTCAAATTCAAACTGTATGAACTATTAGGGTCCAAATGCACAAATAAACGAACCAAAGACTAATAAAAGTGGGTTTAGATTAGAGTAACGGATTACTTTTTGCTGTAACAGTAGTGTAACGCATTACTATTCCATTTTCAGTAATATTTTAGTCAGTACATGTTCAATAGCGCTTGTATTAAAACACGCTTTTTGCCTGTAATTTAACTCCTCAAATGAAAAAACAAACAAAAAAAAAAACACAAGACCGTGAAACCTTTACTCTTTATATTTCACTCATAGAAAAACTCTGAAATTAAAAAATTCAACCTTAGTGTGTTATTGGAGGACATATAAAGACTTTATTACTTTTGTGAAATGTTTAAAAAAAAATTGTTGTTATGTAGAAAATCAAGGTTAATGAAGTTACCATCTTTAGCTCCTCACCCATAAGTGACAAAAAAAAATTCCAAGAAGTATATATAAAAAGGAGTGATATTTTGCTTTTTTTAAATGGAATTCTTCATTTTCCAACATTTCCCTGTGGTCTACAGAAACTGTAAATGCTCTGCTTGGGTCTGAATTCGTCATTAATTCAACTCCACAGGTCCATCTTCAACCCTATTTCTCAGTAATGACACCAGAAAGGTGGTTTGGAGCACTGGCCCTTTAAATGCACATGAGCCACTTCAGGCCCCGCCCCCTCCAGGTTGTTGGCTGTGCTGCTCTGTCCCCTTCAACCAACGACTGAACATTTTAGGTAATGGGCTCCAAGTTTGGACATATTTTCAGTATGGACTACAACCGCTGCTGCTGATAAACAATTATGTCGTACTCAGAGAAATGTTCGTCTGAAGTCTGGACCTTATATGTGCAAATGTCGTGACGTAACTAGTTATAAAACGTAACAAATTAAGCAGGAATTCAAACAGGTTGCAGAAACCCACTCAATTTTAGCCCAAATGAATATAAAGATAGTTTTGCAGCAGCTGGAGGGGTCCAATTCAAACCGTATGAACTGTTGGAGTCCAAATGCACAAATAAATGAACCAAAGACTAAGAAAAGTGGGTGTAGATAAATATGAGCCCTTTAGAGACAGATTTCTAATGTCTGCACGTGGTTTGGGCTCAATGTTAGGAATATCGGGTTGGAACAGGTGGAACTGAGTCGACTAGCGTTACTGTCTTTGCAGCTTGGACACATTTAAACATAATACAGCCAACAACTTTATGGCAACATACACTGTAAGACTGGATAAATCGAGTTTACTTAAAAAATCTGAAGTAACCCGTTGCCTTAAAAAAGTGTAAGTAATGAGTAATGAAAACTTGAGTGTATTAAACTTAAATGCTTGATTTGATTGGCATTGCTATTTTAAGTACAACACACTAAATGCCAAGTTAATTTAATTTTAAATTTTTTGCTTTGTTTAATCATTAGACTCTATATCATCAGTTAATTGCACTCAATTCCAAGTTGATTTAAATTAAACTCTTTCGCAACATAAATGGCTTAGTATAATTATTCAACTTAATATTAGTTAATATTAATATTAGTGATGTGATGTTCACGAACGAATCGAATCTTTTGAACAGTTCTTTGAAATGAACGATGGGAACCGAGTCTTTGTAAAGAGCCGTTCATTTTTTTTTTTTTTTGAAGAAGGGAGTGTCCGATTGCCTGTCAATTTAGCGTCACTGGAGAGGCATTGGGCAGGAAGAGAATGTTCGAACAGAAAAAAAAGAGTGCTCGCTCACTGCGCACGTCTCATGGCAAGAAGTTAGCAAAAAAACAACTGTTTGAAGTGTGAGGTGGGCATACTGGAGGAGGCGGAGCTGGAAAACTGGAGGAGGCGGAGCTGGAAGACTGGAGGAGGTGGAGCTGGAAAACTGGAGGAGGCGGAGCTGGAAGACTGGAGGAGGAGGAGCTGGAAAACTGGACGAAACCGGAGAAAAGTTTGAGAGTGAGTGAGTGAGTGAGCACCTGTGAGTAATGAGCCAAAGAAAAAGGAGTTTTTTTCCATATGTTTACACACATTTATTGTTCTTGTTTTGAGGAGAATAAAATGTTATTTCATAAGAAAATATTTTATTTTCTTCTTCATTTTTAGTCCACATAATCTAGTCTACTAGTCCATTATTATAATCTAGTCTACTAGTCCATTATGTGGACTAGTAGACTAGTCCACATAATGTACTGTGATGTTTTTGGTCCAATTCCAGCATTTGCCTAATGTCACCTCTCATGTCATGGATTTAGCCCACACATTTGAACTAACTATTCTTTTTTACGGTAAGATAATATTTAGGTCCTGGGTTCGATTCCAACACCAGTCGACAGGGGGTGGGACCTTTCTGTGTGGAGTTTGCATGTTCTCCCAGTGTCTGCGTGGGTTCTCTCCAGGTACTCCGGCTTCCTCCCACCTTCCAAACACATGCACTGATAGGTTAATTGGTTAATCTAAATTGCCCATAGGTGTGAATGTGAGAGCGATTGTTTGTCTCTATATGTTCAGCCCTGAGATGAACTGGCAACTTGTCCAGGGTGTACCCCGCCTTCGCCCCTATGTAGCTGGGATAGGCTCCAAGCGACCCCCGTGACCCTAGTGAGGATAAAGCGGGTTAAGAAAATGAATGAATAATATTTACTGCCGCACTAATTAAACACCTTTAAAATGTAATGTCAATCATCACATGTAGCCTATTTAGTCATTAAAACATTGGTGTTTCAAGTTAATGCAAAAAACATAAAGAGCCAGGTGTTTGAATGGCTCTTTTCTATGGACGGCTCCCTTCAAAGAACCAAAAGTTCAATCACTATTATACAGTGTGGATGGAAGTTAGGCATGTAGTTAACTCACTGTAGTTTGTCAGTACAGAGAGATCTTTTAATTACCTCCGCCAAGGAGGTTATGTTTTTGCCAGGGTTTGTTTGTTTGTCTGTCTGTCTGTTTGTTTGTCTGTCCGTTAGTGTGCAACATAACTCAAAAAGTGATGGACAGATTTGGATGAAATTTTCAGGGTTTGTTGGAAATGGGATAAGGAAGAAATGATTACATTTTGGTGGTGATCGGGGGTGGGGGGGCCCACGGGGGGGGCCACTGATCAGCCTTGGCAGAGGTCTGCGCTCTCCGAGTGCTTCTAGTTTGATAAGTCCTTAGTGTTTGTCTTGTTCAAAAAAACTTATAGACAAATAGTAAGTCCATTATTCATCCTCTGGCTCTGACTCATGGTGCAGCTGTACAAAAATACAAAAACAAACACAACTAGAAGCACTCGGAGAGCGCAGACCTCCGCCAAGGCTGATCAGTGGCCGCCCCCGTGGGCCCCCCCACCCCTCGATCACCACCAAAATTTAATCATTTCTTCCTTATCCCACTTCCAACAAACCCTGAAAATTTCATCCAAATCTGTCCATAACTTTTGAGTTATGTTGCACACTAACGGACAGACAAACAAACAAACAAACAAACAAACAAACAGACAAACCCTGGCAAAAACATAACCTCCTTGGCGGAGGTAAAAAGGCCAATAAACATTGCCACACACACATTAAGTCCAAATTAACACTAACACCACAACCCCGCTGAACCCCTGCACAGAAAAAGAACACATTTTCAACAACATGCCCAATACCCACAATGCAATGCAGAAATAAAAAGGTGTGGTCATGACTAAAACTTACTGATTTAAATCCATTCTACTTAAACTTCTTCGTACTTTCGACTATGTCTACAAATTAGCAGAATATACTGAACATTTTGTAGTAATGTAATAAAACTTAAATCATTTAAGTACTTTGTAATTAAAGCATTTTAGTAAATACAAAGTCTGGGCTTACAGTGTAACTGAAGACCTACCTAAATTCAATACCTTTTAAACACTTTAAGGTATTAAATGCATATTTGTAAATTCAAGACTTTTCAGACTTTTTAAGACCCCCCAGGAACCCTGTAATAAGGTGTTGACTGCAGAGTCTTTACTTGGAGTGTGTTCAGTAGTCCATTTCTCATGTGAAGACTCTGAACACTTCTTCACCAGTGAATAAATCCTCCATCAACAAACTCAAAAAGAATCAATTTGACAAACATTCTACCTCCGAGCCACCGTTGACAAATTGCTAAGTCACTTTAGTTGGACCTAAACGCTGGTGCTGTTCCTCAGCGTACGTTCACTTGATCTAAACAGACACATTTTCTAAGGTACTGATGCAGAAACAGTATGGGTGCATCTTCCTCCCCACGTTCTACACTTGTCGTTTCACTCCCCGTGTGTGAGCTCACAGTCGTTCCTGCAGCCGACATAAATGGAGTTGGATCTGACATTACATCGCAGTTTGCTTTTATTCACACTGCAGGACAAAAGCTGCTGTGGTGTGGGGAGCGTCTCCTGTGCGCCTCGACAGGAGGTAAGGCCTGAGGCGGGCAAACATCGAGGAGCTTCCACTGCCGGGGCTGCCTCTCTGCATTTCAGCCCCATTGCTTTTTTTTTTTTTTTTTTTTTCCTCCCCCACCACTTTAAAAATACATCTCAGCAGCTGCCGGCTCGGAGATGGTAAAACATGAATGACAGCAGCCACAAACACAGATTCCAGTAAACACAAACAACACACAGCCTCTGCTTTGGGCTGAGTCCAACACACAGGGCAACTACAAGGAAACAGCAGGATCAGACAAATGATATCAAATACAGCATTTAGGACGTGTCTAATTTTAGGAACTGGTTCTGCTTAACAAGAACTAAACTGGGCCACATTAGCTGCACTTTGCACTCTGCTGCAGACTGACCACAAAGACTCCAACTGTGTTAATGAGAATAAACTCACTGCAGCAACGAGAAGAAACAGAAGTAATATTAAAAATATATATATAGTTCCAGTATCCCTGTATGTCAGCGTCATGTTCTGTCTGAATCAACCCCCAGCTGAAGGTGTGAGGTTGTCAGTTTCTGTCTCTATGTTCCAGTCCTGTGGTCTGGATGCAGGAGATCAATCTACCAGTAGAAGTGGGTGGAGATTTCAATGGAGGAGAACTGAACTAACTCAATCAAAGTCCATATATCAAATCAAATCAAATCAAATTGTATTTATATAGCACCAAATCATAACAAGGGTTCAGAGAACGCAAACCTCCGTCAAGCACCCTGAAAGGTGTGCATGTGTGGATCGACTATTTTTTTTAAATTCAACAGTTTCCAGGTTGTTCCATACAGCAGAAAAAGTTGAAGCTTGGTACCAGTCATGTGTCTGTCAAATTCTATTAAGTTCCAATCAATATTTGTTGAGTTTTAATGAAAAATGTGTGGTAAATGGGATTTTCAGTGTTAAATGTAAATGTCCACAGAGTCCACATTCCACAGTGGATGTGGACAATTTTGTGCCAGATACAAGATATTGTTCTAAGCTACGGGTGGATCAAATTGGAGGCTAACCGGAGTCGTTTTGATTTTTTTTAATGAATTTTTGAAAATTGCTCGATGATGAGAGATAGGAAAATTGTAGATTTTGTGACCTTGAACTTTGGCCTACTTGGCCCAAAATTTAATGGGTTGGTCCCAGGGCCTAGGCCTATCTGTGGGGACAATTTGGTAAAGGTGGTTGGAATAGTTTTCCTGTAAAGTTGCAAACAAACAAACAAACAAATAAACAAAACAAAGTGATCACAATACCTCCCCGCAGAGGTAACAAAAGTCATCTCATGACACTTTACATAAAGAGCCGGTCGAAACCAGACTCTCAAGCCAATTTACAGAAACCCAACAGAATCCTCCAGGAGCAAAGACTTGTGAGTAGTGACAGTGGAAGGAACAACGTCCTTTTAACAGTGGAAACCTGGAGCAGACCCTGACCCCTGGAGGATGGACATCTGACAGGACCACATGACTACTATCAGTGACCAATAGGAACTATATTGATATCAGGAACCATTTATATTTTATAAACCATCAAAATATGGACCATTATAAGGAAAAGGACATTTTTAATATTTCAAAAAATTGTCATGAATCAAAATTTCCTCAAAACTATGAATAAACTTTGTAGACATTGTCCCAAATAAGATACAGATGCAATAAGACAGACTTTATTGATCCCCCAAGGGGGATAATCAAGTGTGTTCAGCAGCTCAAGGTTAATGAACTGTTCATATAAAATATGAAATGAATCCAAACAGTAGTTTCATCACAGAAGATGTTGGAGGAATTTGCTAATGGACGCAAGACTCTGGTGCCGTGGGACACTGACGCCTCTGCAGTTGATCCGCAGCACCAAGACAACTTTTTCCTTGTTTTTCACTTTTTTCTGGCTATTGTTATTTTGATTTTCTTTCCTTTTGTCTTGTCATATTTCTTATGTGTACATTCTTTGCTCTGCTGCTACCGGAACCTTCATTTCCTGAGGGCTCTGCCCAAAGAATCAATAAAGTTCTACCTAATCTAATATAATCTAATCTAATGACAACGATGAAGACGACGCCGGACACAGTGTCTTCACACTACCTCATGACCGATCAGCCGGTCAGATAAAAAATAAACACATCTCTTCTAATTAGAATTAGTGTTTAATACAGTTTTCCAAAGGAAACATCAACCATCAAACATGATTAATATATTTTCTTGTCTCTTAAATCCATGTTGAGTTTATGTAGTGATGGCAAATATTCAGAAATATTCATATCACTCATATAAAAGTCGCATATTTATGGAAGCTCATCAAAGCAAAACATAAGCAGCTTTCCTAAAGTTAGTCAATATCTGAAAATACTGATTTCAACAAATATCTAGTGATTTTTGACATTTGTTAAAGGTTTGGTGGTGTTAAATCAATATTTTGAGGTTTGTCATTATTCTAAGACACTAGCTTATTTCAAGAAATTTTCATTATTTTCAGATGCTAACTTAGTTTAGGAACGTTCTATTTTGGGAAAATCTCATTATTTTGAAAAGCTAATCTATTTGATACTTAATTTTCATGTTGAAAAAGTTAAGCATTATGATACCAATTTCTCATTGTTTTGAGATACTTTTTTAGTTCATCATTCTTTTAAGATGCTAAGTCATTTTGAGAATGTTTCTCACTGAGATGTTAGTTTGTCTCATTGTTTGAACCATCAGTTTGTTATTTTGAGAAAGGTTTTTTACTATTTTGAGAAAATATCCCAAAAAATGAGAAGCTGTAATTTTGGAAAATTCTCGTCATTTCAGAAATATTTATTCATTATTATTCTACAAAGAGATGCTACAACGCTCTGAAGTACTATCTTGTGATTTTGAGATAGTGAGTCATTATTAGTCATAAAAATAAGAATTCATTTTGATTTACTGGGCTTTTTCTCCCTACATTATGGTTGAAATGTTCTTCCACACACAAACTTGATCTTGACTGGCACTAAAATATTGCAGTTACAGATGCCTGTATCTCCTCTCCTATTAACATGAAAAACCGTTGTTGTAACTCAGAGAAATAACACATCACCACAGCCTTTTTATGCATCCAGCGTTATATAATCCTTTATTTAATACTCTGATGAAGTGCAGCCAGAAGAGGCCAGAATAAAACATATACACAAAACTCCAACAGTGCACCCGGTCCACATCCCCTTTTACTCTTTCACTGTCTGCTCATGTCTTCTGACGTCCTCAGAGGAAAGCAACAGCGATGGAGGTGATGACGGAAAGAGCAATAACTGTGTAGCCGGTGCGGTAGACCTCTGGGATTTTGAAGCCTTTTCCGATGTCCCACCACTGATTTAAATAATAAAGAGAAAAGAGAAAGAGAAGGTTCTGCATCAGCGTATAAACTGGTAAATAAGATCTATTTTGACAATAAAAAAAAAGGCGAATATGATAAAAACAAAAAACGCTGTGAGTTGCGTTGACATCTGAAATTAAAACCTCTGAGTCGAGACATCCAGGCACTTTTCCAAACAAAGTAAAAACATGTCTTACCAAGTGGCGGATGCCGTTATAGGTGTGGTACGAGACGGGGAAGGCGATGCCAAACTTTGCCAACCCGATGAGATAGGGTCCGATGTACAGCGAATGGATCAGGTCCAGATAATAGGGGTAATTTCCAGGTAATACCAGCGCAGCCAGAGCGAAGGCTGAAATAGCTGGACACAGACAGGAGAAAGAAGAGTGAACACCGGATGATTGGAGATCTTTAACCCCAACTGGTCATGACAGACGTCCATCCTCCAGTCGGGGTCTGCTCCAGGTTTCTGCCTGTTAAAGGGAGTTTCAGGGTTCCTACAGGTTTCTACAAATTAAACGTAAGATTTTAAGACCTTTTTAAGACTACTTAGAACAGAATTTAATGCCCATTTCACAGCCATATTGACAAAAATGCATGATTCCTAGAATCTAGGAAAATGTATTTATTTACTCCAACGCCTTGATTCCCACCGTTCTGAGTCATTTCTCACAGAGGGCTGCAAAGTGAGCGATAACTGGTTCCTGATTTCAGTACAAATTGTCGGGTTGGAACTGAGTCGACTAACATTACTTTCTTTGCGGCTTGGACATTTAACAGCCATTTAAACATAATACAGCCAACAAGTTTATGGAAACATAACTGAAGAGTAGGGATGCAACAATATGAAAATTTCATATCACGGTTATTGTGACCAAAATTATCACGGTTATCACTATTATCATGGTATTGTTGAAATTGTGCTCAACATGTTCAAAAAGTACGAATACACACACTGAAATAATTTAACCAAGACGTATTTTGAAAAAACCAAAAAAAACCAAAAAAAAAACCAAATAAAACAATAGGTACAATGTACCTTCTGAGCCTATTTTGTCCGTTTTTCAGGACTTTTGATTTTGCCTTTATATACTGTATAAAGGAATGTTTACTATACCCATGTTTGGTATCTGTTTTTTCAGCACAACTTCATTTATATCAACTGCCTATTATTTTTTCACTTTAACCGACTATATCAACACAAAAGGACAAAAAACACAAAAAAATGTAAAATCCAATTTGAAAAATGTATTTAATTTATTGCATAAATAACACAAAGATGCTTAACGAATCTTTTCAAAGACTTTAAAAGTGAATATTGGTTCCAAATATTTGGTATATGCAATTAAAATTGTAATAAATTGAAACTATACTCGAATATTTGACATAAAAGCAGATCTTTACATATGCGTTTTTCCCCTAAAAGTGTGGTAATCAAACACAGTTATCATGATAATTAGAATTTAAACGGTAATACTGTCTGCAATTTTACTGCGGTTTATCGTTATACCGGTAAGCGTTACATCCCTACTGAAGACCTACCTTATCACATTTAACACCTTTTAAAGACTTTTTTAAGGTATTAAATGTAGATTTGTAAATTCAAGACCCTGTGGGAACCCTGTTTAACTACAACTGCTCATGTCAGACGTTCATCCTCCAGGTTTCTTCCACCTGTTAAAGGTAGTTTTTCCTTCCACTGTCACCAAGTGTTTACTCCTGGAGGATTCTGTTAGTGTCTGTGAATTGGCTTAAGGGTCTGGTTTAGACCAGCTCAAAATGAAAAGTGTCATGAGAGAACTTTTGCAGGGTCAGATCAAGCCAAAGTGAACATCAGTGTCAAAAATTAAAGTTTCTTCTATCATTTCTCAAATAGGCTCACTTCTTAGCTTAAGAACTCTATTTTATGGAACTGTTTACAAAACTTCAGTATCACTTATAGAAAAAAAAGATATAATCAATAGAAAATGAAACCTAAAAAGGACTCAAATATGTAAATACACTATTAACATTAATCATATTTTTTCCTGCTTGTCTAAGTGATATTTTCAGTCTGTGAATCTGTTGAATTAATTATTCAACACTACATGAATATAGAAAGGTTATGTACAATCTAATTATTAGTCAAATATGCTCTGCTATTATCTGTATATATCACTGCAGTTGTAAAGTTTATGATCATATTTGTAGTGTTTTAGTTCCAGTCTTTTATTCAGATACTGAACAAAGGTACAAACTGCTGTCCCCGTGTCACAACAGATTTGTGTTCATAAAAACTTATCATTTAAACGTTTGTATCCAATATTGATCACAGTTGTAGTTTAACATCAGAGCTAAATCCCTATGTTTCATTTAGGATCCATTTATGATGAGAATAGCACGTTTTGTACATTTGCATAAAGTGACAAAAAATTAGGTTCATTTTGAGTCCCTGTGCCACGCAGCAGAAATTTAAGTATTTTTACCCCCAAATTTTATGTGTCATGTGAAAGTACTTACTGAGACCTGTTCATTTATGTATTAAACATAGACATAAGTTATTTAGTTTAAACACAAAGACTATTGAACATGAAATGTGTCCCTGTGGCACAGCTGAATCTGGCCCTGTTATGATGTAAAGCTATTTAATTAAAATTTGATTGACTGATAGATGTAAAACAGTAATTAACAAGTGAAAAACTAAGTAGAGGTTATAAAAATCTTGGACAGAAGAATGGCTGGAATTTCTGGTATATTTACAGTATATATCTGTATAATGAGGAGTTTGGGAGCAGGCTTAAGGATATTCTGGACTAAACCAATCTAAATCCTATATGACATCATGGAACTGAGATGACATCATCATACACTAAATGAAAATTGGACAACCACTCCATCAGTAAGTTATTTTTAACCTCTGTGGTAAATGAAGATTCATTTCCCCCCTTCCATTTGCCAAAAGTCAAATGAACGAACGCTGAAGAAATGCCCTTTGAGACTTCTTACCAACAGACAACTTCTAAAATAAAACATTGAATCGATCCATAGTCCTTATGCGTGTAAAGAAAACAGAAAACAGTACACTGAACTAATAATCAATATGACTGCAAAACACTGTTTAAGAAGTTTCAATATATAATTTAATAATAATTCAGGGTTGACAGGCCAGCAAGCATCATATGTTGTTTTAATATAAAAATGAGATACTTCATAATCAATATTTTCAGTACTTCTGAATAAGATAAGGAAAATTTGATATCTGGCTTTAAAAAAAGAAACAAAAAAATTAAAGCCAGATTTGGAAAAAGAGGGATTTTGCTGTTAATCTTATAATACCATGACTGCAATTTTACAGTCATACATGTAAATGGATTCAGGTAAAAACATGGTTCCATTTCCACCTGAGTACCCCATCAACCCTCCAAAACAGTAGCTGATCCAAATCAAACCCTCTCACACTCATAAACACAGTATTTCAAATCATCTTATTGAAGATTACGGAAATAAACAAGTCCCACTGAATATTTGTCAGTTCTTTGTCACATTACCTAGAACAGTTTTTATGCATGCACCCACTTTCCCTAATACAGCCACAGAGTCCTAAATGCAGGGTTCGGTCTACAGGTGGCTGATATATACTGCCTGCGATAATATCATGAATGTTGATTTGACGATGTGCAATTTTACATTATCGAGTATTCATACTGTTTCAAAAAGAAAACAAATGGACAGTGCATAGATGGCAAAGGAGAGGTGTATGAAAGTCCTCACTGGCTGAATGCATGCCTCAGATGCCAATCAGCAGACAGGATTCAGTCTTGTGGTGACTTGACAGCAGCCAAAACACAACATGGTCTCACATGGAGGAAACATGCAGGCGTTTCCTGTTTTAGCGGATGATTTCATAGCAGACGTGGGTCCGCATAACTAGTCTGGAAATGGTTCGGTTTTGACCAGACTGATGTCGGTCAAAATAATGTTATATGCAGCTGGGGTGCCATAAAGGGGGGGTAAAAGTGACAAATTCATGTGGAGGGGGTCCAGTGGATACAAGTTAGAAGTTGTGAAAATTTCATGTCAGATCCGCTGTATAGTAGAGGAATAGAAGCCAGGAGTCGGACGTTGAAAGCATGATAGGTTTCACTTTTGTTTCACCCCAGTGTTGGGTTCCGTTAGTTATGGACTGCACCCCCACGTATATAACTACCCCCCCCCCCATGTTTGCAGACGATGTATGAAGCACTTAAAAAAATACAAACAAGAGTTGTTGTTCTGAAACGCTGTGTTTATCCATAGATGTCCTTGTAAGCAAGCAGAGTTTTACAGCATTTTTTGTAAAAAAAAAAAAAAAAAAAAAAGAAATTCACATTTTAAAGGATATCGTCAAATTATCGTTATCGGGAAATTTTAAAAAATAATTGAGATTTTTTTTTGCCCATATCGCCCACCCCAAGTTCGGACACATTTTTCAAGGTCAAATGCAACCACTTTTTAACCACTTTAAGGGTTTTTTCAAATTTTTCCAGCACAGCACCTTAGCACTGTGGTAAAATACATATTTATAGGATTAGATATACTAATTTTTTTTTTCTCACTTTTTCTCACGATGTACATTGTATTATGCGATAACATCAAAAATTACGTTTCATAATAGCAAAAAGTTTAGAAATTAAAGGAAAGCACAAAACTTTATCTAAAAAAAGGGAAGACACTTGGCGTTCTTCAGTCACTCGCACCAAGACAAAGATTAAGGTAAAAAAACAGTACCTGGAGTTGACCTGAGAACACCTGGGAATTTCCTTTTTTGACATAAAGTTTTATTTTTTTAAATCAATCACCTCTCTGTAAGTGGTTTAGGCTTGGCATCTAACCTGACAGAGTTAATATTAAAAATAAATAAATAAATCACATTACAGTTATAATTGCAAGCGCTTTTGAGGACTTCAACTAAAATTCAAGCACTTTTCAGACCTTGAAAACACAACATTGAAATTCAAGTATTTTCAAGGATTTCAAGCCCCCGTATGAACCCTGTAAATGGAAGGCCCCCCAGGCATCTTCCAGTTCCTAAGAGTGATCTGTTCTCCAGTCCTAACAGTAGTCTGTGTCTGGTCAGTGAGTGAAGGAAGCAGATAAAGATGTTCAGTCTTCAAGTAGATAATGTTTTAGACAGAGTATCAACTGCATTTTTATGACATTAGCGATGGAACAGTGAATCTTCATAGAAAATTCATTGATCTTGGGGCATGTCCATAGTGCATGTACCAGAGTACCCTCCTTCCCACCACATTTTCAGCCGGCTGAACACTCTTTTAACCCAAGTCCGTGTATTGTGCTCCTGGTCCAATAGCACTGGTGAAAGATTTTAAACCCAATAAGCTTCACTCTCCAATCTCTTGACAATATGCTGGAACTTCTACAAATCACTTTAAATGATACACAAATCTCTCTTTTCCAAGCACAGTCAACTTA
This sequence comes from Sphaeramia orbicularis, assembly GCF_902148855.1. NCBI lineage: Eukaryota > Metazoa > Chordata > Actinopteri > Kurtiformes > Apogonidae > Sphaeramia > Sphaeramia orbicularis. The sequence goes on from NC_043973.1 coordinate 3,352,495, forward strand.
ATGCTGTCTTATTTCCTCCCACTTCTAAGATCACTGTAATATTATTTAGTTGCTTTCCATCCTTGATCCAAAACCTGAGGATTTTTTGAGTGTTATCTGCTGACTTTGGTGTTTTTAAACTTTACCATAAGTCTTTACATTAAAGGGGGGAACTCCAAAACTAAATTCTGGATGTTATTTTAGCTCATCAAATGTTTGAGAGTACTGCTACTATATGAATGATAGACTACCCTTTCCCACCATTTCTGTACTATTTCAGGGCTTTAATAAATAAATGGAAATGTACTGATCTGCTCCAAAAGCCACATTGTGACCATGAACAGGTGAAGTGGTAATAATGTGGATCTGGCTCCTACGGCTTCTGTCAGTGGGTTTGAAATCATAGGCAGCAAATGGGAATTTAACTCTAGAGAGTCTGCAGTGACAAGTACTCTGACAGAAATGTCTAGGTAAAGAAAACTGGAAATTTATGCACATTAATACTGTGTAAACCCCCCCCCCCCCCCCCCGTCAAAACAAGCTCTTATCTGAGACAAGGACTTAATACGACCTATGAAGGTGAGCTGGAGTATCTGCACTGAAAAAATCTAAATCTTACCAAGTGCATTTTTCTAATTTCTAGTCAAAATATATCATCACACATAAAATAAGACATAATCACCTAAAGCAGGGGTGTCAAACTCATTTTAGTTCAGGGGCCACATTCAGCCCAATATGATCTCAAGTGGGCAGGAACAGTAACATAAGAGCAATGAAATAAGTAAAATTACATCATGATAATGTTTACATCTACAACATTTCCTTAAAAATCTGAATAACATGAACAACTTGAAATGTCTTAAGAAAAACCAGTGCAATTTAACAATATTCTGCCTCGGTTTATCAATTTATCAGTTACACATGTGCATTACAACTTACATTATAATTACAAATACACAAAACATTAAGTAACAAGCAGAATATTGGTAAAATTGCATTTAGTTCACTTAAGACATTTCAGGATGTTTATAATTCAGGTTATTCACATTTTTTGTAAAAGGATAGTTTGTTAATACAAACATTTTCATGTGATTTTACTTTTTTTACATTAAAACAAAGATAAAATCTGCAGTTGTCATTATTTAAAGGTTATTATGATAATATTTTACTGGTCTGATCCAATTGACATCTTATTTGTCTACATGTGGAACCTGAATTAAAATGACTTTTACACCATTGAATGACAATTTCTTCAGTGTAATTTTTGCATTTAACAAATTCATCCTACAGGCCAGACTGGACCCTTTGGCGGGCCAGATTTGGCCCCCGGGCCGCATGTTTGACACCTGTGACCTAAAGAGTAACTTTTCAGTGAGATATAAGAACTTATTTTTAGACAATAGATCTTGAAAATCTTATTTCAAGAAATCTTACCAAGATAATTTTCACTTGTTCCATTGACAGATTTTTTTTTTTTGGCTTCATTCAAGATTTTTTTGCTTAATTCAAGCAAAAAAATCTGCCAATGGAACAAGTGAAAATTATCTTGGTAAGATTTCTTGAAATAAGATTTTCAAGATCTATTGTCCAAAAATAAGTTCTTATATCTCACTGAAAAGTTACTCATCAGGTGATGATGTCTCATTTTATGTGTGATGATATATTTTGACTAGAAATGAGAAAAATACACTTGGTAAGATTTAGATTTTTGCAGTGTGGCACCAAAACATTAGCAGTTGATCTAATAAGTCCTGTAAGTTGTGAGATGGGGTCTGGATTTGTATGTCCAGCAGATCTAACAGATGCTTGATTGGACTGAAATTGGGACATCCTTCCTTAGACCACATTTGGCACGGTACTAAACACTACAGACCAGGAACACCCAACAAGACCTGCAGTTTTGGAGATGCTCTGACCCGGTCATTTGACCATCATAATTTGGCAGTCTTGTCATTCAGATCCTCGTGCTACCTATTTTTCTACTTCCAACACATTAATTTCTAGGTCTAAATGTTCTCATGCTTCTGAATATATATCCCACCTTCTGAAACAACTTTAATGTAACAATAATCAACATTAATATAACTTTACCTGTGAGTAGTCAGAATGTTATGGCTAATCATTATAAATAAGAGCAGTACAAAGACACAAACAAAAGAATATTAGCCCTGCAAGTTTGTGCTCCCATTTTAAAAAAATTATATATACATAAAAAAAGTTCATCCCTGGCATATTTCATCAGGAATATACCAATATATAAGTCTCATGTTGATATTGATCCATATCTGCTGATCTTGACGAATACTGGTATTGACAGATGTCTTTACACTGACGGCAGTGACAGCTTTTATCTGTTGTATCTGTTATATTAGGTTTTTTTTTTTTCCATTGATGTGTATATTTAAGTCTGTGGTCATTAAAGTATAATGTGATGAAGAGCCGAAACACTTTAAAATAGCAACTCTTTTACATTTATAATGAAGATTTCTGTGTCAAAAAGGGCTATGTATCAGTAAAACAAAAAAACACAAAGTGACACTGCTATTATCAGCAGCTACCGAACAAATGTCATTTTAAATATTGGCATCGTCAACAGTTTTGCAATTGGTACATTATCATATTTATGTGTTAGATTATATATTAATTTTATTATTCTTTTATGTCTAACATTTTATTTTTAGTTGATCATCTATTGGCTTATTCATCCTGTATTTACTCTGGATTTTCACAGATACAGATTAATTGCATCATTTTAGTGAAAAAGTAAATCTTTAAGACATGTCTGTTGTGTCTCTGTATTGATGATAATTGAGGGTAGAGCTGCCACCGATTAATTGATTAGGTGCTTGAAGCGAATGCAAAAATTCACGATTCAACTGATCCGACTCAAATTGATTGAAGGGAAATATTTTTTGAAGTTTTCCTGAATTGAAGCTTCTTTGCGTCACAATAAGCGTTTGTGTGAAACACAACAATGGAACCACTGTTTAACAGCAGAGAAATGAAGGAAACAAAGCTCTGATTCAGGAGAATTGCGGTTGAATGATTTTTTTTGGATCACTTTGAGTTGATTAATCGATTGCAGCTCTAATTGAGGGCGCAATAGTTGAACCCATTCACATGTAAACAGAGCTGAAAAACAGCTTCTGCACCTCCTGCTATGTAGGGTCGACAGGCCACAGTAACAAACTCTAACACTGCACCAGACAAATGACTGAAAACTGTTAGCAGTTCATTGTGAGACACGTGTTTTCACAGTTAGGTATTAATTGTATTGGACAACTTCAGTTTTGTAACTCCAGTAAATGCTCTTAGCAGAAATCAATAGTGATGGACTAAATGGCCTGAAGAGCTTTTCAAGGTCAATCAAAAACTGGCAGCTGAAGCAGAATAACTGTAATTCAGTATTTGAACACAAAAAGAAAAAGACTGTGCTGTTATCAAGTCTGCAGTTGAATATGCAATACTGTCAGTACTTAAAGGCAGTGAATAAGTAAGTGATAAAGAACAAACCTCCGCTGAGTCCAACCCCGGTTCCTCTGTGCGTGATGGACATCATCATGGGGACGGACCATCTAAAACACATAGAAAACAGAGCATGTGTGAGCAAGGCAAGCAACTGAACACAAGTGAATGTTATCAGCAGTTATTGACACTGGAGACACTAATTCTCAGCTGTAGTGCTTTTAGTTTTATTCACTAGGAGTAATGCCAACTCTAAGTCGCTAAAATTGCAAGGCAAACTGCAAAGTGCTTATTTCACAAAATGCATCTAAAGTATGAGCTGTTCGTGTAATGGTGGCATAGCCTGCGTCACAGAAACTCACAAATGTAGAAAGGCTCCTTGATCTCTAAACCACCTTTTAAACCAACAGAATTTTCCACTTTGAAAATGTGATCCTGTATATTTGAGGCACACTTGAAAAACTGAAATTGAAACTCCAAATCACATATGGAGAGGATGATTTCATTCTCAGGTTTTACTTTAGACCATTTCCCACCACTGACAGATGATACTTCACTGTAGTGCGTATAATGAACAGTACATACTTGTAGATAGTGAGATGAGGAGACATGGGTCGGTTTAATTTGGCATTTTTGGCCCAAAACTTGTTCATCTCCTCTTTAGCTGTCGTTCCCATTGGAGCAGCACTGTGACAAAGAGACAAATACATTTTATGAAGTGCAGTAGTTCACAATAGAGAAGAGACACTTCATTAGTTTAACTATGTTTACGTGCACAAAATATTTTATTTATTTATTTATTTGCACATTATAAAACAGCAAGAGAAAATTTAAAAAACAACTTTCAAACAAGTAACATCATTGTGCAGGAGAGGTTAGAAGCCAAAAAAGGCTTATATGAATACCTCCCTGGAAATAAACAATACACAGGGAAAAAAAAAGAAAAAAGAATTAAAAATACAATATAACTGAAATAATAAACTACAGTAAAAATAATAAGAATGCAAATCAAATTACAAATCATGAAATCCAAATCAAATGATATACAGCCTTACATTTTTTTATGAATTAAAATCCTTTTCAGATGCTTTTTTAACACTTTCAGTGCCATGGGCCGATTAAATCGGCTTTACGAAAACAACCTGTAAAGTGCCACGGGCCGATCAGATCGGCTTTGGAGAACACGCCACATTTGTGTACAAACAAACCATCCACCCCCATTTCTTTCTCACATTTCGATGACGTTCCGTCTGTGTCCACCTTTTGAGACCAAGCAGACGGGAATTTGAGGTCACGCGACCGAATAATATTTTTATATCTTTTTAATGTTTCTTATTCTCCGGTGTTTCATCAGAGGGAGCCCTCCATGCCGGGGGGTGGCTGTGGACTCCGGGGGCTGTGGCGCCTTCTCTCACTGGGGTCCGCTCCTTTCTGGTGGGTGGGGGTCCCAGTTGGCCCTCTCCCACTAGTTAGGATGCGGGGCTGTGTTGCTGGTGCCTGGTCGCCGGGGTCGGCGGCTGCATCCTGGTGCGGAAGGCTCCCTGAGACAGCGCCTCCTAAATTGATGTTTTACTTTACTTGTACATTTTTGTTCTGGTCTACCCGTGCTCAGTCAGTCTTCTTAAGTATGTGTGAGCTTGTGGGTTTGCATGTATATGTGGGTTTGCATGTATATGTGTGTGTGCGGGTGAGTGGGTGGGTGTGGGTGGGGGGCGGTACTGATTTTTAAACTGATATGTAAAGCACTTTGTGCTACAGTTTTTAATGTATGAAAAGTGCTATATAAATAAAGATCATTATTATTATTATTATTATTATTATAACTTATGCAAATTACGATCAATAATGAATCGGCTGCGTCCGGTGCGTTTTGGATCCAATCAGCAATCGGTCGGATGTTACCGAGCGGTTTCCTGCAGGATTCTTCAAATATTATAAAAACGACGCGAACTACTGAAAAACGGCCAAATTCTGTGGCACTTTTAAGGCTTATTAGCCCCTTAACTGTCTGGCACTTAAAGAGTTAAATAATGATAAAGAAGCTCAGGTCATAGATTATTCCACAGATATTCCAGCCCTCATTTTGAATGAAGCTAAAATTCCTATTAGGCCGTTTACAAGGCAAATCAAAATGAATATTCCACTTTACATGCGTCCGTACAAAGTTTTCCATCTTTCCGAGAAGGTCAGCTTTTCTATGTCTGTACTAAAGCTGGATGATATAGGCAAAAAAATATATATTTCATTTTTTTTTTTTTTTAAAGCTACTGACGATTTATGATTTTAATGGATTGTTTTCTTGCTACATGACATGAAGACAAAACATAATTCAAAAAGAAACTTTCCTTGCTAAAACTATATGACATAAATAATCGGAGAAACACATTGACAATTGGTATATTAAAAGCAGCAAAAAGGGTGTGAATTGGAATTTTTATTGAGGAAGAAAATTCTCTAGAGAAACAAGTATTCAGAAAGTAAAACCTTGATTACTCGAATTTATTCAATGAATTGCCCAGCCCTAGTTGGTGCATATCTAAAACCCTGACGGTGTGAATGTGTCTTTGGAGCACACATTTCAACCAGAAATGATCTCTGATCCAAATCCAGCTGACAATATAAAGGGGCCATGTGTGTTAACATGAGGTAAAACATAGCATATTCTGAATGTATCGTACGCATATCCAAACAATCCTCATAGAACCATAATAATGGTATATTCCACATGTCTTGGCAAGAGAATACTCTAGGGCTACACGATACTGGGAAAAACTGATATTGCGATGTTTTTTAACCTTGCGATATATATTGCGATACGAAAAACTACTCAGGAGGATACAATAGCTATGTGGTGCCAAAGTAAATGGTCAAACAAATTAGTTGTGTTTCCTCTCGTTGTGGCAATAGGTGCAAGGCACCGTCGACACAGAACGCATTTCAGTTTCATCCTTCTTGTAGCCAAGATAATTCCAGATAACTGGCGTTGGCGAAATTAGTTGACAACACGTTGAGTTCATTTGCCTCCTACATTGCAGGACCTGCGATGTGACTATTGCACACATGTACATTGCAATGACGATGCTCAAACGATATATTGTACAGCTCTAGAATACTCAATTTGGAAAAAAGCCAGAATATGTTGTTTACATGACTCCTGTTAAATTCAGAATAATAGTGGAACAGAAACATGCATGTGAATATACCCACTGACTGTTTGCTTTTACTTACTGTCTGAAGAGGACAGTGTATTGTGGTCTGGAGACACAGGCACCCTGACGGGCCAACGTCCTACAAACAAAGATAAAAAGACAAGAAATTAAAAAAAAAAAAAAAAAAAAGATGACATGCTATTAACCTGTACAGGCCCATGTGGGAGCAGGATTTAGAACGCATACTAAGTGATAAAGAACAAAACAATAATAATCAGTAACAAGCAGAAAAAAAGACAAAACATGAATAATTTCTGGCAACACGGTGTGAAAACCATCAGAATAGTGAGCTAATTATATTCTGTTTGACATTTATAATAATCCAAAAGGCCAGTCAAAGTTCAAAGTCACAACACTTGAACACACAAATGACAGCTTATTTTTCATTATAGCTCTAAACTAGAGTTACACAGTCTCATCATTCTGACTAAAGTACTATAACAGAGAAAAATACAGGATAATACATGTTAATCTGAGCGAGAGCTCCGAGGAAAACATAATGCCACTTTAGATAACTACTCTAAGCAACGCAGTCTAGTAGCTACTGTTACAACTAATGGATATGTTCGTCTTTATTAGCAGAAAGCAGTATGTGGTTTATTCTGTGCATTAGGTTCAATAATGTCTTTGTTGGTTCTTGCTTTCTAACATAAGGACACAACGAGTCAAATACTTGCGAAGTACAAGCTATCAGATGAAACCAAGTCACACCAATTGATTCGATTAACAAACCAACTCAGTCAGCCTGAAAAACAACAGAGAAAAATTTAGAGGCAATAAATAAATCGTCTATTGTGTGCTTAATAACAGCTCCTGAACCAAAGTCCACATTCTATTAGCTTTACCTTAGCCGTTAGCTAATACTAGCTTAGCGCCTATGTCGCGAAAGATTTACGATAAAGGAGGAAAAATAGACCGAGGGAAAACGTCTGCTGTCTTAATACACAACGTAAATACGTTGTAAAGGTGTCTAATTAAGATGGAAATCCGAAAATCACATAAAGTTTGAGAATAACGTAACATAGAAGTACTGACCTTAGGAGCAACGCCATGTTTAAGAAGCTTTAACAGGAAGTGACGTAGAGGATGTTGTTGTTTTTGCCATACGTCACAGGCAGCCGAGGTTATAAGTAGAAGGTCAAACGCGGTCAGAGAGGAGGAAAACAGTTTCATAGGTGTGGTTAGTTTCCTTGAATGTCTGCAGGATGAAACAAATACTATAACATCCGTTTTCATGAAACCTGGTGGGAGGGGTCAGGCTTGGGCCAAAAACGAACTAATTAAATACTGAATTAGATCCATAAAGGGATAGATCCTGGAATTAGTTTTATTTTATTTTATTTTATTATTATTTTTTTATTATTCTATTTTATCTACTTATCTTAGCACAGGGAAGATACATAGAGCAGATGAGTTTATACAAAAGTGATGGGTGTAATTCAATGACTATCATATTTTCTACACAACAGTCACAAGATGAACACCTGGGATATCAGGAAATACTTGCCCCAAAATCCCCCCAAAAAACAAAGGCTCTATTAGTAAGAATAATAAACACTATACTAGCGCATTGACCTGTGGGAAACCATGGGTTCTAGATCCTGGACTTTGTCATTGATAATACCAAGGGTGGGATGCAAAAAGGGGGGGTGTTTTTAAAATCCACATCCTGACCCTGAGGGGCAGCATCTCAGTCCCCAGAACAAATATTTGTTGTGTATTCATGTATACCAGGGTTGCCCAATCCTGGTCCTCGAGATCTACTATCCTGCATGTTTTAGATGTTTCCCTCTTCCAACACACCTGATGGTCATAATCAGGCCTCTGCAGAGCTTGATGATAGACTTATCATTTGAATCAGATGTTTTGCAAGAGGGATACATCTAAAACATGCAGGATAGTAGATCTCAAGGATCAGGATTGGGCACCCCTGATGTATGCTGTACCACATTTGTCCAGCAATCAGTGCCCAAGTGCTCACATGATTCTGGGCATAGCAATGTGATTGTAAGGCTATTGTATTACAAAATTACTAATAGCTCCCAAAACATTGGTCCTATCAACTTGCCGTTTTTGCTAGTTTCTTCCTTGACCAAAAATACATATGATTGCCGAACTGCAGCAGTTAGCTCTTTCTGGATTTGGTCTGGTGTCCAAGACACACACACACACACAAATAGAGTCTACTTCCCTTTTGTAATATAGGATTTTAAAAGCCAATCAATCTGTTTCTTCAGGGTGGGGAAGCAAAATGTACAATATTTTGAGGCAGGGATTGAAAGACAGTGTGTGACCAATTAGTTTATTGAAAGTCATGAGAATTTATTTGCCACAAGAAAATTTACATAATAGAAAATGTTTTTATTCTATGTGTCCTCCTTCTTTCTCAATAACTGCCTTCACACGCTTCCTGAAACTTGCGCAAGTGTTCCTCAAATATTCGGGTGACAACTTCTCCCATTCTTCTTTAATAGTATCTTCCAGACTTTCTCGTAATAGTTTTGCTCATAGTCATTCTCTTCTTTCCATTATAAACAGTCTTTATGGACACTCCAACTATTTTTGAAATCTCCTTTGGTGTGATGAGTGCATTCAGCAAATCACACACTCTTTGACGTTTGCTTTCCTGATTACTCATATGGGCAAAAGTTTCTGAAAAGGTATGGATAATAGTGTTAGGTATGATTATGACATCAATATGTTTGGTTTCAAAACAATTGACGTAGTGCCTGCTGAGAAAAAACAACTAAATGTTCATTGCAGATTTAGCTTCCCCACCCTGTAAATGCATTTCATCATATATCACTTCTATGTGACATCATTACTTTAGAAAGTAGGTCATGCCAGAGGTTAAAGTTGTGGACATATTTTAGGGCAGTTTTTTTCCCTCTAAATCAGAACTTGCTCTAGTACAAACTTTAATATGTCACCCACTGAAACAACATTTAAGTCATACATCCATCCATTTTCTGAACCATGAGTCGCCTACCTGGAAGGTACTGGAGCCTGTTCTGGTTACCACTGGTGGAAGGGCGGACAGACAAACAAGCATTCAGTCTCACATCCGTACATATTTAAATGGTTCTATGAAATGTGTGCAAGGTGCAAAAGTCATTTATTACAGTCACATCCCAGTATCACCAGCCATCTTTTCACCTCTGGTAAACCAACTTGATGGTTTCCAAAATTCCCTACTAACATATACTAACAACTAAGTAGTTGGATAAAACATACAATATTTCAAACCATAGCATGAAACCAATAGTATGTGAAAAGGGGTTTTTCACGCATGAACCAGAAACAGTTTGAAACAACTGAGTTTGTGTATTGTTTCTTCCATCTTACTTGTCAACAGTAGGTGAGGCCACATCGAAGTGTCACTGCTGTGTGTCCCAAAGTACATCGAATTAACAAAGGCAACCATATTTAAGTTTTCATGGTTTACCCTCAGATTTACTTGAGAAGACAGCATTTGCAAATTCAGTGTTCTCATGTGTGGCCAGTGGAACACATGACTGACAGAGCTACTAACAATTACAAACTATCACATGTTCTCCCACATGGTGAAAAAACAGCTACTCTCTAACCAAACCTGTAGCCACAATGTAATGTAATGTAAACATGTTTAGAGTGTGTGTGACAGACTGCAGAGGGACGAGTAAGAGTGAATGGTTGGATGTGAATGAAAGAAGAAATGGGTTGTCGCAATTCATCAAGATCAAATCAAAGTTTATTTATATAGCGCTTTACCATAACATAAAGAAGCCCAAAGTGCTTTACATCTAACAGCATGATTAAATTATAAGATAGAAACAGGTTAGTCAAGTACCATAAATATGCATAAAGCTAGGAGATGAGGGGCCGAACTTCAGAATCCAATCAGGAAGTATGTTTGCGGAGCCGGAATTTTGGGGAAACATCAGCGGTATTGTGAAGGGAATCAAAAGGTTAAAAGTAGGGTAAACAGCCCGTACCCACAAAGTTAAATACCGCAACCTGACCCGCTACCCGCATTTTTTTTCGTGTCCAAACCACACACTCCATACCTGCATACATTAGACCCGCAACCCAACCCGGCCTGTGCTTACACACATTGTCTACACAGTAACTCACTTTTAAGGGCTTTATTTTTGGCTAAAACACATGCCATCAATAAATCTCTAATATGTGCTGCTCAATGCCATCTGTGGGCGGATAAACTGAGGTGAAGCTCACTTCACAATAAAACAAACCAGCTGTGGATCAACCATGGTCAAATTAGATGATCATTATCATTAAATGTCCTGCAAATTATTTTCATCCATGAATCTTTCATTTTTATTACACTTCCTTGCCCGCTACCCACCCCAATTTCATTTAATTTTACCCGTGCATGTACCCGCGAAAAAAAAATTTTTCAATCAGTCCCTGCATGTTTTTGCAGGTTACCCATTGGGTACCCGACCTGGTGCAGGACTGTGGTGTTTTAACCCAGTGGTTTCCATCCTTTTTTGCCTTGTGACCCCATTTTAACATCACAAATTTCTTGTGACCCCAGACATTCAAAACAGAGACTTTTTTTTTTTTTTTTTGCTAAATTTTGCTTAATTTCTTTATGATCATGTAATAGTTTACTATACCGTGTTGTAAATAAACATTCATTTTAGATGACATTTAGTCTATATAATGTATATTATTATGGATGGAGGCAGAAAAGCCAGGTGTAGATTACTGCACAAAGTGAGAATTTGACTTTCCTTGGTCAGGATATGTACAGTCAGTCCGGCTTGGATTTACAAGGCTGACAATTAATAGTGAACAAACAAGAACTCAAACTCTGAATTATGAAAGAGCTGCAGCATCTGAAACTGACCACAATGAACATTTGACAGATAAACAGAACCACAGTGCTTCAGTTTCAGCTTCAGAATTTGTCATGTCTTTTATGTATTAGGAATGTCTCTCTCAACTCACCATATATTTTTTAACAATAGGTTTGTTTATTTTTACTTTTATCAATTACTAGACATTTCAGGTGACCCCATTTGAATTCTAGGCAACCCCAAATGGGGTCCCGACCCAAAGGTTGAAAAACTCTGTTTTAACCTCTTGACTCCCTTCACAGTACCACTGATGTTTCCCTGCTAATCCTCTTCTCATAAATGCTGGTGTTCAGGACACCTGTTACACACCAGCATACTTCCTGATTGGATTCTGAAGTTCAGCCCCTCATCTTGAGGAATTGCGACCACCCATTTCTTCTTCTCAACTAAATCTGAAAGAAAACCATGAAAACCTAAATATAGTTGCCTTTGTTTATTCGATGTACACTGGGACACACAGCAGTGACACTTCAATGTGGCCTCAGCCACTGTTGACAAGTAAACCAGAAGAAAAGATACACAAACTCAGTAGCTAAAAAAACATTTCCAGGTCATGCATGAAAAACCCCTATTGTGTACTGTTTCTGAGTAAATACCGCACTTTTCAAACTCTGGACACTTCAGAAGCATAGATATCCCATAATGCAATGCAGATGTGACAGAGGGCATTAGGTAGTAGGCAGTAGTATTACACCGATGCCACTACAATCTGCTGTATCACACACAGGTGGGAATAGTCCATGGTACTAAACAGATGCATGTCTTGTAGTGTTACTCACACACCAGTACAGGTGAGATTGGCTGGTTACCAAGGTGACATGCTTCCAACTTCCCAGGATGCTTTCAGGAAGTGGCATGTGTTCACACTCTGAACAATGTGTCCAGAAAGGCTCACTGTGATTCATTCATACACAGTTATACAAATATATCAGACTGTTAGCATAGAGTCTGGGATGGGAGGACATAGGTAGGCATGGAGTCCTGGACTGTCTTACAGGTAGTCTGACTCAAGGAACTTATTTTTATTTCTAGCTCACAACACAATAATTTTGGTAACACTGCTCTGTATTCATAGATGGCATCCAAAAAACTCTAGTAGAAAAGTGAACCTGAAAAAACCTGGTTCAGTAGTTACAGTTGTGGCTTGTTTTTGTTTTCTATAAGTATAAAACCAGTGTAACTGAGCATGTGCGCTGTAAGCACGATCAGTCTAGTTTGTTTGTGATTTGAGTAATTACCTCCGCCAGGAGGTATTGTGATCACTTTGCTTTGTGTGTTTGTTTGTTTGCATGTTTGTTTGTTTGTTTGTTAGCAACTTTATGGGAAAACTATTCCAACCATCTTTACCACAGATAGTCCTAGGCCCTGGGACCAACCCAGTAAATTTTGGGCCAAGTAGGCCAAAGTTCAAGGTCACAGCAAGGTCACAAAAGCTCAAATTTTCCTATCTCTCATCTATCAGCAATTTTCCAAAATTCATAAAAAAAATTCAAAACAACTCCAATTAGCCTCCAATTTGATCCACCTGTAGCTTAGAACAATATCTTGTATCTGGCACAAAATTGTCCACATCCACATTCCACATCCATGGAATGTGGACTCTGTGGACATTTCAATTTAACCTTGAAAATCCCATTTAGGACACGTTTTTCATTGTAACTCAACAAATATTGATTGGAATTGAATATAATTTGACAGACACATGACTGGTACCAAGCTTCAACTTTTTCTGCTGTATGGAACAACCTTGAAACTGTTGAATTTAAAAAGAAATAGTCGATCCACACATGCACACCGTTCGTTCCAAGAGAAGTTGTACCTTTCATGTTCCAATATTTGTATATTTGGATACGTATTTGGTATGTCCCAGTCATGTGCTGTTGTGTCCTTGGGCTAGACACTTCACCCTCCTTTCCTCCAGTGCTGCTACTCACACTGGTGTATGAATGTGTCGAGGCCCAAAACGGAATCTGGCCCGATTCAGAATCGGGCCGGCCTAGAATGGAATTCTATTCTAGGTCGGCCTAGAATGGAATCCTGCTGCTATAATGTTATTTTTATACCATGTTTAATGCAAATGATCCATAATTCCATAATTTGTCATAATTTTACATTTTCAGTCTTACATACCTTGAGTAACTATTGTCAATTTCAGTCGATTTCACGGTACCATATATTGGTGGGGAGTACCACTAGGTTCTATTTGTAAATAAAGTGTATTATAGTTTACAATTAAAATGTTGTTTGTTTCATTTTTTTTCACATATTTGCAAATTCCATGTATTGATTTTTGTAATAATTTAGATCATTTGCATTAAACATGGTATAAAAATAACATTATCGCAGCAGGATTCCATTCTAGGCCGGCCTAGAATAGAATTCCATTCTGGGCCGGCCCGATTCTGAATCGGGCCAGATTCCGTTTTGGGCCTCGACAAATGCATATGAATGTTTGGTGGTGGTCGGAGGGGCCGTAGGCGCGGATTGGCAGCCACGCTTCCATCAGCCTGCTCAAGGGCAGCTGTGGATACAAATGTAGTTTACCACCACCAGAAGGAGCATGTGAGAGCGAATGAATAATGGATCCACTGTGTGCTTTGAGTATGCATTCATAGAAAAGCGCTATATAAATCTAATCCATTATTATTAATTTATTCTTGCGCTCGATGGACTGAAAACTAGCTAACGATAGAGCAGCTGCTGATTATGCAGAACATTTGTGGATAAATAATGTTAGAGCAATACCTTGTTTTAATAAACAACTTGCATAAACACCCACAATGGGGGCCGCCATCGTAGTTTCACGGGCTATGCGACGTCAGAGCATAGAACTGGGAGGACATCGATCTAGAATGGGTTCACAGGTGGGAAGTCACATGTCTGACTGACATTCCAGTACATTTTCACTGGTAGAAGGTTGGAAAAACAAGGGTTACGGGTTACCTGGAATGCAGCATTATTTTCAGCTTGAAACTGGATATATGTGATTCATGGTGTGTATTGGGCTCTACAAAATAAACTACAATAAGCTGATATTGCAAATGTTGCGCGATAGCTTTATACACTGACAAGACCAAATTATTTCCATATATGTCTTTACTGCAGTGTTTTTCAACCTTAGGGTCGGGGCCCACGTGGGGTCGCCTGGAATTCAAATGGAGTCGCCTGAAATTTCTAGTAATTGATAAAAACAAAAACAAAAACAAAAAACAACTTACTAATACGCAACATTAATCGCCTCCGCCCCTCCCTCACCCCCCATACCACTGCTATCCTTGTTCACAGCCTTGTCACCTCTTGTCTGAATTATTGTAACTCTCTCCTCTTTGGTCTCACACACAAATCTCTTAGTTCAGAACTCTGCTGCTCGCATCATCACCAGGATCCCCTCCACTCCCCACATCACTCCTGTCCTCCAACAGCTCCACTGGCTCCCAGTTAAGTTCCAAATTTAATGTAAAATACTTGTATTGACATTCAAGGCCATCCATAACCTCGGCCCTCCGTATCTGTCTGATCTCCCTCACGTTGCCACTCCCTCTCGTACCCTCAGATCTTCCTCCTCCCTCCACCTCTCTGTTCCCTCTGCCCGTCTCACCACCATGGGGAGCAGAGCATTCAGCCGCTCTAATCCCCGACTCTGGAACTCCTTGCCACCGGATCTCAGAAACATCACTTCACTCCCTCTTTTCAAATCCAAACTCAAAACACATCTGTTTAGGACCTCTTTCTCTTTGTGAACACAATTGCCCTGTTCAATTTTTAACCTGCCCTTTATTTTTTACTCCGTTTTATTGCTTGTTTTTCACTCTCCTGTTTTACTGTACAGTGTCCTTGAGTGCCAAGTAAGGTACCTATAAATAAAATGTATTATTATTATTAATAAAAAATATATGGTGAGTTGACAGAGACAATCACAATCCATACCAGACAAACTGTGAAGCTGAAACTGCAGCACTGTGGTTCTGTTTATCTGTCAAATGTTCATTGTGGTCAGTTTCAGATGCTGCAGCTCTTTCATAATTCATAGTTTGAGTTCTTGTTTTTTCAGTATTAATTGTCAGCCTTGTAAATCCAAGCTGGACTGACTGTACATATCCTGACCAAGGAAAATCAAGTTCTCCCTTTGAGCTCCTGGCTTTTTTGCCTTCGTCCACAATAATATACATTATATAGACCAAATGTCGTCTAAAATTAACGTTTACTTGCAACATAGTATAGCCAACTATTTCATGATCAAAAACCAATTAATTTTAGCCAAAAAAAAAAAAAAGTCTTTGTTTTGAATGTCTGGGGTCAGCAGAAATTTGTGATGTTAAAATGGGGTCATGAGACAAAAAAGGTTGGGAACTACTGATTTAACAGCTGCAACTGGGGTCTGTCCTGTGGAAAACAGATCTGTTCATTTTGGACATTTGGCACCGTCTTCTTTCAGCTCCTGTCTTTTCTTTACCTTGGGCTTTTGGGCTCCACCTGGCCCCTTATTTGGTAAAGAAGAATTACCTCAGATGGTAGAACCCATCTAATCTACTGTGATGTAGGGGCTGCACTGTCAGATGAATGGAGAATGAATGCAAGAAGAAGATTACGTAAGTGACAGATTAGTGTCAAAATAATTTTTCCCATCCCACCGGCCCAAACTTGAGAATGACATGAGCCGGCCCACTGGGAATCCTCCCAAATCTCCTGATTAGCCACTCCAGGCCTGGTGTTTACACCATATCTGCCTTCTCTGAACACTGGTGATATGTTTGAAAGAAATGTGAAAATAGAATAGTTTTTTTTTTTAATTTTGTGAATTGAGCTCATACTCTATTGGAAAATATATATTCGCCGTTTTAAGGAAAAAGTAATTTTCTTTTCGTCTGTCTTGTTGCGTCGTAGTTTTTTCATTTCAAAACAC
Source organism: Sphaeramia orbicularis (assembly GCF_902148855.1). Taxonomy (NCBI): domain Eukaryota; kingdom Metazoa; phylum Chordata; class Actinopteri; order Kurtiformes; family Apogonidae; genus Sphaeramia; species Sphaeramia orbicularis. The sequence continues at coordinate 3,368,913 of NC_043973.1, forward strand.
TATTGGTAATGACATTTGGACTTCATAGACAAATTAGGATCCTAAACTGGCCTGTGAGTGACCTGCACTTCCAACCTGCACTACATGACTATAGATTTACACAGTGGTCCAAACATGGTGTAACTGTTTTCTGCAGGATACTTTCAAAAGGACAGATGGACAGCTTTCAAAATCTATCTTTCAAATTTGAACTTGGTAAACATGATTTTTTCAGATATCTCCAGCTCCATGATAACTTTGTAAAGGAAATACAGTGTTCTATGACAGAGACTCCCTCTCACCTAATTCAAATACTCGTGGACACCTATGAAGGTTCCAGTAACAAAAAACATCACTGGTAAAATTTATACAGCTTTGAATTCAAAAGACGATGAGATATATTTTCACGCAAAAAATCCATGGGAGAGGGACCTGCATGAGGAAATACCAAATAAGATATGGTCAGAGGGGTGGAAGTCTCAAAACTGTACTCCAAACTCACTATCATGGAGGGATTTTTGTTGGAAATGTCTGGCCCGTTTCTTTATTACACCTGTATGAAAATCACATTTTTCTGGAGTTCATTTTTCCTGCTGGAGGGAGTGCGGTTCACCGGAGGCAGATCAGGCACATGTATTCTGCTCCTGTCCTGGTATTGTTGGCTTTTAGGGAGAGATGATTAAATTGATGTATTCAGTTTTTGGTGTTCATTTTGATATGTCCTTGGCTACTTTGTTTTTTAGCATTCCCCCAGAGGAATTATGGGAAAGTGACATATATCTATCTAGAATACTGCTTGCTGCAGACAAAAAGCCATCACCAAATATTGGCTTAAGAACGACCCTCCCTCAATTTCCTTGATGATAAAAATTGTCAACCAAATCCACTTAATGGAAATGATGACATACAATCTCCGCCTACAACAGCATAAGGGTGTAAAGTACTGGGAAAAAAATTGACTTTTTCATTCAATCTGTGGACAGTAAACAGTATGTAAATGTATGAATATACCTGTGACCATTTCTGTTTGTTTTGTGCCTTGCGTTAAAACAATAAAAAATAAAGTATAAAAAACAAAAGTAAACTAGAAGTACTCGGAGAGCGCAGACCTCCGCCAAGGCTGATCAGTGGCCCCCCCCCCGTGGGCCCCCCCACACCAAGGAGGTTATGTTTTTGCCAGGGTTTGTTTGTTTGTTTGTTTGTTTGTCTGTCCGTTAGTGTGCAACATAACTCAAAAAGTTATGGACAGATTTTGATAAAATTTTCTGGTCTGCGCCCCCCCCCCGTGGGCCCCCCCACCCCCGATTACCACCAAAATTTTATCATTTCTTCCTTATCCCATTTCCAACAAACCCTGAAAATTTCATCAAAATCTGTCCTTAACTTTTTGAGTTATGTTGCACACTAACGGACAGACAAACAGACAAACAAACAAACCCTGGCAAAAACATAACCTCCTTGGTGGAGGTAAAAAAAAAAAAAATAGTATGGGTAATATACCTTATTTTTTTAATTCAGATGATTAAGTATAACCATGCACTTTTGGAGCATCTATATTTTTCATGTTCATGTGATCATTTTAGTTTCAAAAACAGGGATAAAATATCGACTTGGATATTTATTTTTCATAGTTACATACTGTTTTATAATTTTCCACATTTATAATATGAATGAATACTTTCTATCATGTATATTTGTTTATTCATATAATTTATGGCAAATTCAGATATGATTACCATAGACTGTGAGTAATAATGGTCAGTAAAATAGAGTCTCCATCTGTTTTTATTGGACTGCTGGTGAGTCTGGACTAGACTACTCATACAATGACACAATAAATATGCAATATAAAGTGACATGCCGTATATGTACTGATGTATTTAAAAATACCCATCATGTATCATTATGCACTATTATATTTTTCTCTAGGATGCAATTTTCCTCCACTGTGATGATTACCACTTACAGATCGCAGACATCCTCTATTTTCATCACATGGTACGGCTTATGCAGCACTAAAACTGACTGATGGGATACTGGTAAACACTGTGATGTGACCTCAGACACTATTAAGAAAGAGAGAGGTATTGGACTGGGACTTAAAGCACTGAATTACCACATACACACACACACACACACACACACACACACACACAAAATAAAAGACGTATACACAGTATGGTTAATGATGCCCAAGAGCAGCCCTACACTAGCTCCCATTGGCATGTTCCTATATTAATCTGGTTAGATCTATAATGACACAGACAGATAGATAGATAGATAGATAGATAGATAGATAGATAGATAGATAGATAGATAGATAGATAGATAGATAGATAGATAGATAGATAGATAGATAGATAGATAGATAGATAGATAGATAGATAGATAGACAGACAGACAGACAGACAGACAGACAGACAGACAGACAGACAGACAGACAGACATATATTGTATTCCATTGCTAATGCACTTAACCCATAAGGACTCACTTTTGTGTCAACTTCCAAATATAACCTTTCTTAAGTGATTTATCACCATTTATTAAAAGATTATCCTCTGTATTTAGCATTTTGTGTGTGTGTAAATCATGTATTTCCCTATATTTAAATCACTGATCATGTAGATATTCATTAAATCTCAGACTAAACTAGAAGCACTCGGAGAGCGCAGACCTCCGCCAAGGCTGATCAGTGGGCCCCCCCATGGGCCCCCCCACCCCTGATCACCACCAAAATTTAATCATTTCTTCCTTATCCCATTTCCAACAAACCCTGAAAATTTCATCCAAATCTGTCCATAACTTTTTGAGTTATGTTGCACACTAACGGACAGACAAACAAACAAACAGACAAACAAACAAACAAACCCTGGCAAAAACATAACCTCCTTGGCGGAGGTAATTAAAAGGTTATATAACAAAACAGAAGAAAACTTAAGTAAAAAAAATGAGTTTTTCAGCAAAATCTCTCATTAACTGAATATAAACCCAGTGTGTCCATCCACTGTCATTGATCCAACTCCCTGGGTTTTACTGGTGAATCATTATTGTAGAACACAAGTGTCAAACATGCAGCCCGGGGGCCAAATCCGGCCCGCCAAAGGGTTCAATCCAGCCCCTGGGATTAATTTGTGAAAAGCAAAAATGACACTGAAGATACAGTGTTAACAATTATTTTAGGTCAATTTTAGGTCTAAAGTGAATCAGACCAGTAAAATACTATCATAAAAACCTATAAATAATGAAAACTGTAAATTTTTCTCATTGTTTCAGTGTAAAGAAAACAAAGTAAAATTGCACAAAAATGTTGACATTTACAGACTAGCCTTTTATTAAAAAATGTAAATATCTGAAATCTCTTGAGAGAAGTATGTGGAATTTTAATAACATTCTGCCTCTTACTAAATGTTTTGTGTATTTGTAGATCCACTGTGATCTCTGCGTTGTGATGCACATGTATAAATGATAAACTAAGGCGTAATATTGTTAACATTTCACTTATTTTACTAAAGAATTTTAAGGTGGTTCATACTTGTTCAAGTTATGTTCGAGTACAATTCATAGATGTAAACATTTTCATAATGGAATTTCACTTTTTTTCACTCAAAAGTTCTTATCCTACTATTTACATTATTTTACTGGTCTGGCCCACTTTAGATCATATTAGGCTGAATGTGGCCCCCTGAACTAAAACGAGTTTGACACCCCTGTTGTAGAAGATGACAGTGTTTCCATGGTAACTACAGAGCCTCTGAACGTCCACATGAGTCATATCTGATGACCATGAAAAGATGACAAACTGTATTTAACACCAATTATTTACATGTATTGATAGGTTTAATGGATCAACACATATTGAATATTTTAGATCAATAGATAATTTAAGTCGACGATGGATGTTTGGGTCTTTATGGGGGTAAGACGTGTTTACTGAGTAAATCCTTAATAATCAGAGGACTATAACAGGAAGAATCACCTGAGTAATAATTAAAACAACAGCCAGGTATGTTCTGGAATCCATTTTATTTGGTGCATTTCATACATTGAACAATATTTGGTATTCCACAGTGACCACACCGGCCACGATGTGTCATTTTAATAACAGTTTTTGTAAGGTACAGAGGTGTACATTACCATTCTTCTGCTGGAAATGTTTTCAGAGAAAAAAAAATCAAAGAACAATCAAAAGCCTATTTTCAGCAGTATTTTTATGATAATCAGATTTGTGAACTGATCCATGCAGTATTACAACTAACACTCACACAGCAGCTCTGACTGCACAAGCACACACACCCATATACACTCACTCACAGACGCACAATCAAACTGACATTTTCTGAATGTTAATAATACGTCTCCTGCTCCACCCAACCTGGAAGAGAGGAACGGAAAGACAGAAAAAAGAGAGAGAGAATGTGTCAGAGACGAAAATGACAGGCGTGCAGTTTTTATAATATCCTTTTGTATCCGTCTATTTGTATTCATCTGGTTGCCTTTGTCTCCGTACATTTCCAAATGAATCCCCTTATAACTCTAAAGCTCTGATCAGCAGCCCGTGACACACAGATTAACAGAAATGATTAACTGTCACGATAAATTGTATTTGTCTCCCCATGTCTTCGCCCTCATCAGCTCAAACGCTGTGGCAGTGAACAGATCTTGAGCCACAGTGCTGTGTCTTTATCACTGTGTTTGATCTTTGGCGCATATCTCAAGAGTCTTCATCAGCCTGCTTTAATTTCCTTCCTCATCATTTGCTGCTGGTTCTTTGGGCTTGGACAGGTATAACGGATGAGCACACGAAGATTGCTGCCTGCGTTAGATGTTGTTAGTTGCTGTGCTCTGCAGTGCTGAGGGTTGTCGATTTTTTTTTTTTTTTACATTTCTACCAAGTCAGCGCCACAATTTGTGTATGAATATTAGTCAAAATAATCCCTATAATGAAGCAAAGCATACTGTGTTGCCAGAATTTGTGGTAGGATGTGGTTCTTGGTTATTTGAATGAGGAGTATGTTTTTTGTAGATTTCTTGGTTTTGTTGAAAAACAGTCTCAAACTCTAACAATGCTACCTTATCAGCTTTCAATTTAGTATGGGCATATATATATATATATATATATATATATATATATATATATATATATATATATATATATATATATATATATATATATATATATATATATATTTGTAGTGCAATGGTACAGGTAGCCCACGGTTCAATTCATACCTTGGTTTTTGGGCCATGGTTTTTGGTTCGGTTTGGGTACACGTTACATGCGCAAAGAGAACAGGTTTTTTTTTCTCCCAAAATTATATTTTTATTTTGCTTGTCAGTAAAAACTGAATTTCATAGAAGGAACAAATTGTATCACTGTACTGATTAAAAGAAGCCTTTCTTATTTCTTGACTACTTGTATACAGTTGTATAAAACAGGCATGTGCACATATAAGACTCAAAGGGGGCTTTTTAAAAATAAATGTGTTCTGCCCAGGGATGTAAAAGAAAACGGTGGTATAAAAACGGTTATCTACCGTACGCATTTCCTTGTAATAGCGTGTCATGGTATTGTAAGTGTCACAGTCCTGCACTGGGTCAGATACCTGCGCGTTCTTAAAAGTGAGTTACTGTGTAGACAATGAGTTTGATCACAGGTCGGGTCGGGTTGCGGGTCTATATACACTTTTTTTGTGACTTCAGTACACTACAGGGTCTTCAGTTCTTCATAATAAATCTGAAACAACTTACACAGTAATAAAGCAACTATACAAAATTAGATACCATTAGCTTAGGAGTGACCACTTCCCAGTACAAAACACACTCCAACCGACAGAAAATGGTGGTAAACAGAGACAGTTTGCTATTGACAGAAAAATTCCTGATTTCAGTTAAATAAGGTACATTTATTCATAATGTGAAATCATAATTTCTCTAGCACATCAGGGTAATGAGTTATGTACATGTCAATATGTAGTCATTAGTGGTTAGTTTTCTAAATTCTGAGTCATCAAAATACATATGGCATTCAATACGTGAAAGAAAAATTTAATCCAAAGTGATGCAAAGTAGAAAACTGGAACTGTCATTGGACCCCCGATTGGAGATTTGAGATTGGAGTCCTGTTTTATCTGAAACTGTATCTAAAATTAATGGGATACATGGGATATATTTGTGAAAGTGGTGCAAAATCTTCTGTTTAACTACAGAGCAACAAACTATGATCAGCTATTTGAGGACATAACACAGGCACATGAGTACATGGGTTTGCAAAACGTCACTCAAATGTTTTCCACCTAGTTTGGGTGATGTAAGTGATGAACATGGTGGAAAATTTCAACCAGATATTTCTGAAATGGAAACCAGGTACCAAGCAGGTTCAAGCCAAACATGATAGTGGATACTGGCGGTTCCTACAACAGGAAACTGTCACAACCACAAGAACAACAGAGTCTGAAACATTTTGGAACAATTTAGAGCTGAGCTGATGGGCTGATCTGTAGGTTTATTCTTCAGTGGGTTTGCAGTGCACATGACTTATTTGTTGTTTGTTTGTTGTTTTGTATAAATAAATAAGTAAATATTCAAATGTAATTTTATGGTATTGTTGTTATTTCTATATAGATATTTTTTTACATATCCTTTTACTTTTATATTTTTTGTGGTTGTTGCAGCTGGTTCTGGAATAAAGGACAACTTGTCCTTTTCAGACATGTCTTTTTTTAACATACTTCTTTTTTTTTTGCCCATTCAAATAATTGGTTAATCAAATCGAATCAAACAAAATAGTCAACAGATGAATCAATTACAAAAATAAGCGATAGCTGCAGCTCTAACAGAATTCATACGCACAGACTGATATAATGTTTTCACAGTGAATCTTGCTGCTGATTCTGTCAACAGTAGATAAATACAGTTTCAAAGCCCTTCTGTTAAGGGATGTACATGCAGACCTGGCTTAGGAATTTAAAAATCAAATCAAATAAAGCAGTGACCTGTGTGTTGATTTCCACCAGTGGAGGTATTCTAGTTTAATAGCCATAATTTCATGCTCCATTTATTGAATGAAATATACAAGTAAACTGCCAAACAGTACTGCATTTATATGTTACTTTGTCAGAAATCAGAACCCGGAAGACAAACGGTAATCTTTCAAGTGTTGCAGAGGCTTTGCAAACGCCAGAATTCTTCAGCATTGAGCAGCGTGTGTTTTGTGTGGATATTTTCAGCTGCACAGACAGGGGCAAGACCTATAATAATAACCTCAACAGAGTTAATACCAGCCCTTCTTTGCAATTTAAGGTAAAAATGCAAATCATTACTGTAACATCTGATATTTCTATTTCTCTCAAGAACTAAAATTAAAAAGATCCTAATCTGACAGCTGACACCGATGTTAAAGACCACCTCCTCAACCCCTGCCTTCAACATTACAACAAAATTAAAGCCTACACTCTTTGCCATCGATAATCATCCATAATTGGCAACAACATTGTTTTGTGAAATTGGTACCTGTACTTTTTCTTTTGATCTAAGTTCAAAACAGTTCAAAGCTGTTTTCATACATTTTTCTGCTCAGTTGGATCGACATTGAACTTGATCTCCTCTGGCACATCACCATCCCTCAAATCCTTGCTAGAATAGTTCAGGTCGGATCAGTCGAGTGCTGCTATGGCAAGTTTGTCAATCAGTGCTCCCTTTTAAGAAGTGACTTGTCATATTTTTATATATATTTATTTTACAAGGACACTGAGAAGTACAGATGATAAGAGCCAGAGTAGAGAAGGCCTTGGTGGAGACAGGCACATGTGATGCTTGAGAACCACTTTAGCGGTCTTTACCACTGGAACACCGCTTAGCATTTTTTTTCCTTCAAGCTTATTAACAAGACAAAGAAGGTTTAAACCTTTTAATCTTGGTTTGTCTTAATAAGTGCTTACCTCCAGGGGTCCTCCTCAGAATGAATTTACGGACCTCATCATAAATGAAAATGAGAAGACTATATGGGAAGGCGCAGAACCACCACCAGGTCCTGAGAGGCAGAGAAAAGGAGCAAGACATGAGCCGGGCCGAGTGCAAAGCGTCACATTCATTTCAGCCATTTTTGAATATTCAGGATAACAACGGGGTGTTTAAGCAGATCACAGACTTCATTTAAAGGAGAGACTGACAGGCTAATGGCAGCCTATTAGGATGTTAAGAGGTTATTTTTCAGTTCGGTGGAGATATACATATGCAGAACGTACTTGAGAGGGTACATGCGCAGGGCGACGTCCATTCCAGGGCAGTAAGAGAGGAAGGCTGCCAGAGCGGTCTCAACAAACAGGCCGAAGATCAGGATTCTGTTCCTGTAGACCACAAAGTAGAACACATCAGAGACAGGACAAGGGTAGAGGTCAACACACTTCAGACTAGTAATAAGGCTGAAGATAAAAGACATCATCACAAATATTAAAGCTTCTAATCGCTGCCTCAGATGAATAGCAAATATGAAGTTTTAACCTGGTTTTATAAAAGACAGAGCCACAGTTTGCTTGTTTTGTCCATTCTGGCCTTTTTAGTTTAAGGGATAATAATCTGGTCTGCTCTCCCACATTAACCCATAAAGACCCAAACATCTGGGGCTGATCAAAATTAACTGATCTAAACTGTTTAATACCTGTTGATCCACTAATCCTATTAACAGATATAAATAATTGGTGTAAAATACAGTTATTTGTCTTTTCATGCTCATCAGATATGACCCATTTGGACGTTCAGAGGCATTGTAATTACCTTGGAAACACCGTCATCTTCTACAACATTGATTCACCAGTAAAACCCATGGAGTTGGATCAATGACAGTGGATGGACACACTGGGTTTATGTTCAGTTACTGAAATATGAGTTTACTGAAAAACTCACTTTATCTTTAGTTTTCTCTGTTTCTTAAATAATAACCTTTGCATTTGCTCTGAGATTTAATGAACATCTACATTATCAGTGAATTAAATATAGGAAATTTACACTGAAAAGTGCTAAATACAAAGGACAATATAATAGTAAATGGTGATAAATCACTTAGGAAAGGTTCAATAGAAAGAAAATTAATTTGGGAACTACCACAAAAGTAACACTGGGTCTTTATGGGTTAACCCTCAAAGACCTGAACAGTCACCAGTGACCAAATACATCTACTGATTTAAATGTGGAAGAAAGGGTGTTTGCTCTTCATCAAAAAAAAAAAAAAAAAAAAAAATACAGACTTTTTCCAGAGATTTTCAAAACTGCTATTTTTTTTCCCTTTCTTTTCTGGTCGTGATTGTACCTGTTGTGTGTAGTAGAAAAGTTCATTTTAATAAATGTATGAATGAATGAATGCATAATTTGCATTAAATTATGTTTTACTGACAGAAACTTTTTCCAATCATATAAAATCAACAAAGTGAATGGATATCACACAAACAAGTTTCACTAGAATCATTTCAGTATCATATCTAATTTTTTATATGCTATCCTCGTGTATTTCATACTCTAAAATCAACTATAAGAGAAACGTTTTCCATTCTTTATTAAGACTTTCACACAAAATTCCAGACTTTTCAAGGTCTGGAAAACAGCATTTTAAAATTTCATACCTTTTAAGACTTTCAAGACCTGTACAAGCACCCTGTTAATAACTTTTCAATCACAAATCCTATCAATATTTGTAAATAATTCAGGTAAGATGTAGTTTCTCAGTTATTCCTGGTCATCAGATATGACCCAAATTTGGACGTTCAGCTCTGCAGTGAACATGAGAACACTGTCATCTTCTACAACATTGATTTATCGATAAAGTCCACATAATTTGATAAATGACAGAGGTTGTAAATGGTCGTTTTTACATTCAGTTCATCATATTTTTTTGCTTAAAAATGGCCTTTTCTCTTCAGTTTTCCTTGTTTTGATATAATAACCTTTGAATTTACTCTGAGATTTTATGAACATCTACACAATCAGTAAATTAAAATCGGAAAATACCTGATTTTCATCAAAAAGAAAAAGGCAAAACACACAGGATAATATATAACATATGGTGATTATCACTTAGGAAAACTTGAAGGGAGATTAAAAAAAATGGTTTGGAAATTATCACAAAAGTAGTTGTCGAACTTTGAGCGTTAATGATGGCTGGATTCAACCCCCTAAAATGGAAGAAAGAGGATGAGGAAGCCCTTCCACTGTGTGCTAACCATGTCCTTCTGTGGATAGAAACAGCTCATTCTAAATGAACAAAAACACAACCTCATTTCCATGTGAATCACTAATGAAAACATCATTATGAATACTGCATTCCATTTCTGTGATTAGATCTTCCTAAATCCCCTTTAATCTTACACACTGGACCTTTAAGGGAAATCATCCTTTCCTGCCTTCCTAACATATTTTAATTATCCATTTAATGTCCTTCAGTAGAACCTTCTGTCTTTGTCTCTTGAATTGGCTCTTCACTGTTTTGTTGGTGCTTTACCACTTTTTGCATCAACGCCAGTAACAGCTATGTCTAGAAGCATTATTTCCTCCAGTTGTTCCATTAATGTGATATCTCAGGAATGCCTTCCAATCTGGCACAAATGTTCATGTGGAATCCAGGCTGAAATGGCTAGAATTTGGTATTCAAAGGTCAAGGTTTTTGTTTGTAATACAAGAATTCACATGATAATTACAAAACTTCACAAAATTCTGATGTTAGGGCTATTTACCAAAATTTTGTCTACTGTAGTGATGGGAAGATGATCTGATACACCGACACGAGTGTGCATGATCCGAGTGCACCAGTAGAGAAGCTGTGAGTGAATGAAAATTTTGGAATGATATTGAGATGCATCGGTTATTGAATGTTTGAATCGATAAAATTTGATTCATTTAATAGAATATATATTTTTACTTGCATTTAAAATTGTTACTACTTATTTAGATAAAGCTTACTTTTCTGAAGACCCACATTAATGTGTGCTGTGGATTCACAGATATGTACACTGCACACTAACAGTATGCGCTCCGCAGATGCACTGTGGCATGTACGCCGCAGATGAACACTATATCGATTTGGCGAGGGAGCAAGAAGTTGAGCGTGAGAAACATGCAGAGAAATGACTTTGGAAACGAAGATTGAAAGGGGGCATCCTAGCTTTTTCACGTGACTGTATGTGAGGCACGTGTTCTGAAATTTCACAAAAGCCAGTTTGTGAAAAGCCATGGTTTTATTTGATAAGTAAATAATCAAGCTCACTGAATTGCACTTTGACCAGAATGAATGTGTTGAATCAGAATGTGCTTAATCACTCTGTATCATGATTTGGGTGTGAATCGTATGGTATTGCGATATGCCACACACGTATCTAATATATCGGATCGGAGATGCTGTATTGAGATGCGTATCGTATCGGCCTTACAACTAAGATTCCCAACCTTAGTCAACTGTCAAAAAAGTTTTCTGGTTTTCAGTTTTCCTTTGGCTTGTTATGGCTGACAGCACATGAGCACTAGTGTTTCACCTGCTTCTGTATGTTTCGAACACTGAGCTCATATAAAACCTCCCTGCTCAAAGAACAGACAATAAACAAACTAATATCTGAACTCTTTTGCAACAACTTTACAGACATCACTTGTCTCATTGTGATCTATGGGGAAATGCTTTTTTTGGCTGCAGGGGATTATTCTCATTGCAACAGAATGAGTAACCATTGGGAGAAAGCGAGTCTGGCAGTTCCCCTGATATATTCATGCACCTTGCACCATTACTCAACACCAATCTCCTCTTTAAAAATAGTGTTTAAGTGAGAACACGATGTTTCTCACTGGACATGATGCACTGGTATCATTATTATATAAAAGAGTTGTCCAATTATGTCTTTAACAATCATTATTTCTTTGTTTATAAGTTCATAAGTTTGTTTTGCAAAAAAATAAAATATAATACAGTACACATTTCATTAAATTCATTTAAAGACACCCTACATATAAAACTGGAGCCTGGACAGACATGGATGTAATCAGACTGCTTGGTGGACACATACACTCATGAAGCAGTAATTGTAGATTTTCCGTCCAATGCTACCCGTTCCCTCACTTACTTCATGCCCTGCTGGAAGAGGGAGTTCCGCCTGGTCTTGCAGATAATAAGATCAGCCCACTGAACAACCACAATGCTGGTAAAGAAGGCGGTGTGGCAGGTGAATTCAATGATCTTCCTCTCCTCATAGGTCTGCCGGGTCGAGACACACATAGTTGTTATTTATATGAGAACAGAGAACCTGTGTGTTGGTGTTGAGTCTGGCCTTGCCTCTTACCCACTGCTGCCCATAGCTATCTTCCAGGTCATTGACCTCACGGTCGTCCCAGAGGATGCGGACGCCCAGCAGAGTTCTTGGCAGGAAACCGTTCTCAGCCAAAATCACAAAGTAGGTGAAAAAACCTGCCAGAGCCTGGATCATACCTGGTTTAGGAAATTGCATAAGCATGTTAATAGGGGATTAATATAACGACATGAATTTTTCTTTCAGGCAAGAACTGTTGTCTAATATAATTCAGTTTATTTTTAGGTTTTTCAATTCACTCAATCATTTCCTGCTAATTCCCACACTACCTCAAGTCAAATAGTCATTATGTCAGGTAAAAGGGATGAAAATTGAAAACCCTTTCCGAACTACAATTTGTCAGAAGTGTAGGCCTCCAAGTTTATCATTTCCTTTAATCGATGCCAGCATATTTTTCTGACTGCTGCCAAAGTCTGAAACAATCATTAAATCATCTTTTTATGGCAATCATAGCAGCAAATCCCAATTATTTTGCATAATTATGATCACTGTTCTCATTCAGCTGTGTGAAAAAAAAAAAAAAAAAAAAAAAGTCATACTTCATCACTATTTCCACATCATTTGAGTTTTAAAGGGGACATGTGAGAAATAAGGTTGTCATGACTTTTTCAAATATGAAACACCAAAAACACTGATGCAACAGATAAAGTTACAAAACCTCTATTCAGATAACTGAGCCTTAAAAAAGCCATTTGGATATCTGTGTATTTCACATATCAAAACTGTCACAAGTCACCAAAACTATCCTGACACCTTAGCAAGGTGTCGATATAGCACCATGACACCAACAAGAGAAGGGTATGGGGAGCAGCAGTTGACAGACACTGAGACAGCTCATTTGGAAAAGGACTAAACCATAAGTATACAGACACTGTAGCATGTCTGTATACTATTTGTGAACCATAAGTATACAGGCATGGTACAATAAACCATCTGTGAGCAATTTGAAACTCAATATATGCAATCAGGGGATATGTAGGCCTTGATTAATGTGTTAAAATTGGTACAATAAATGCATTTTAATGGCCATCAACTGTTGATGGAGCCATAAATGTCTCGTCTTCGTCATATGGTGAATGTGTATTATTAAACTATTCAAGCCTTCAGTTTTAACAGAACTAAAATGAACAGAAAATGACGAACTGTTAATCAAAATTATTTGCACTAGCGACAATGTACCCGTGGCGCCATTGTACGATCGTGCCCTCCTGTGGTGCAACATCGATCACACATCGAGCGGACATCGAGCGGAGATTGGACAGACACAGAATGTGCATCATTATATAGACAACAATCACCAACAAAACTTTTAAGGCCATGACATCCATACCACCGCCCACCACACAACAGTGATGTAATTCATGTCTCCACTGCTGGAGACTTTCAGCAAGAAGTAGTTGTGGCTGAGAGGAAGAAACCTCCAAAGCATGGCTTCATTTGAGGAGAGATGACAGCAGCACTAGTTGTAATGTGTGTAAAATGATAGTTTTTAAGGGTGGAAACACCAGCAATATGCTGTTTCTATGCAACACGGGTTTCTCTTCCAGGAATGTCATGTGTTTGACGCTCTACGCACGAGTGCCACTGCCTCCCAACTGAGCTGCATGTCAGGCACTGAGGGTAATGCCGCTTTTCCACCATATGGTAGCAGCTCAACTTGACTCTACCTGCCTGTTTAGTTTCTCCATTGAGTAAAAGGTGTGCATGGTACCTGGTACTCTTTTTTGTGTCATACCCATTGAGGTTCCATGTGAGCTGGGGTGGTAGCAAAAGGTGATGAGGATACTACAGTACAGACTACTGACTGACCAGAGAGAATGAGCTCTATCACTGTTATTGACTAAATGACAGTGGGCGGCCATGGCTCAGGAGGTAGAGCAGGTCATCCAATAACCAAAGGGTTTGAATCCTGCCACGCTTCCGTCAGCCTGCCCAAGGGCAGCTGTGGCTACAAGCGCAGTTTACCACCACCAGAGTGTGAATGTGAGAATGAATGAATAATGGGTCAACAATGTAAAGTGCTTTGGATGCCTTGAAAAGTGCTGTAGAAATCTAATCCATTATTAGAATTAGGATTATTAAATAAACCCACCATTTTTAAACAGCCAAATTAGTTACTATGCATAACAACCAGCTACATCAAGCTAGTATAGTATAAAGTCCACAGAGGAAATCAGATGAAGTACCATGGGTCTAGTACTACCTGGAGATGTGTGATCATTTGTAATAACTGCAGCAGTCATCTGTGATCTTATGCCCCACTGACACTCAACAGCAATGTGTAAGTGGTTGTTTAGTACTAGCCTTGAGACTTGACAAAATTTTTGGCCGATAATGCCTCTAAATTCTTATCCTGAGCTAATGTGCTGCACAAAACACAGGCATTACTTCCTCAATCACCAAGGTCCCCAGGTAATATTCGTCCTGTACAAACAGGGCTTTAATCCTGTGCAAATCCACCATGTCCATAATTTCTGAGGTAAAAATTCCACTGCGAATGCCCTCCATTTTCAATAAACATAGAGGTCACCTAATGATATTAGCCTGAGCAAATAAACATCTTCTTGATTCAGGGTGATTTGCAACACTTTTCGTGTTCTCTGCTTCTTTATTCTGCTTTTCCCAATCAAGAATTATGGAGGCTGTGCAGGAAATTATAAATGACAGCACTTTGGATGCAAATTCAGTAGGCTCATGTAGCTACACAGCATGAAGACCCATTTACAGAAGTAGCAAACTCAAAGCCAGAGCAAAGTCTTGAGAGATGACTAGATGGATGACATGCATGGCAGCATGCCATAAAGAACATTTTCCAGCCTTTCAACAGGTTCAACAGTTATTACGTGGCAGCTTATTAATAGTAACACTAGGCATCATTTCTGGGAGATAATGTCAGTGAATTCAAGTACAACACAGACTTTGCTTATCCTTAGTGGATCTACTGCATGAAACACAGATATGTGAGTTACACAAGTTTAGTTTAGTTTTTAAAAATTGAATATATAATCTCCTTCCATAACCTGCCTTCGTGAACGTTTATCATCTGCAGTAGCTGTGGACAGTCACACCAGTGCACCTGCTGTTTGTCACCAAATATTAAAATCCAAAACAACCCAGGTGATGATACATTCCTCTCTCTGCCCTCTCAAGTGCTGGTATTCTTTAAGTCGATGGCTCCAGACAGCTGAGGACTGCAATAATAGCCGCTAGTGAGTTTTAATTTCATGTTGGCAAATTCGTTTTGTCAGAGTGGGCGTAACATTTTCAACATGATGGACATCTCATTTCAGAGCTTAAAGTCTTCACATATACCAAGCCTGCACAAGCACTGATCAGACCACGCTGAGGCAGCTCTTAATAGTCTCATTTATTACGTTGTTAAATTGAAATCCCCCACAGGTCAGTGTTTATGTTGTTGGATGTTATTATTACTGTCTTTAGTGATGGGAATACTGGCTGCATCTGTTTTGTGTGCACTGTTGTGTTTCCTACTCCTCACTGTCGCTGACTGTTGCCTGAAATGTTCCTAAGCTATTATTTTTGATCGTTCAGTTACGTTTGCAAAGTGTCACTCTGAATCAGACTATTCAAATGCTCACTGCTGATACTTAGCGCTGCGATGTCAGATGCCGGTTTGTCAGCGTGATGTGACCTGCAAAAGTTGTGCCCCAACGGTGTTCATCTTGGAAGAATTATGGGAGTCGGTTCAAATCGCCGGCTGTTTTGAGCATGTTTGGCTTTAAATTGTACACCATCCAGTGCAGCCCCGTCATAGTTTGACCTATTTAACAGCCTATAAAATTGGGCCATCCTTTGATTTTTCAGCATTTCCAAAATCATATAAAAGCAGAGATGAAAAAGCATGTATTCGAGGGAGAATCCAGCAAGTGACACATGACCGTGATTAAGTAGAAATAGCTGCTCCCTCAACTCTCTATTTACAGTAAATGTCACGACAATTAGAGGAAAATTGTGAGACTCTAGACTGTCTGCTCACCTCTGGATAATATTCTCTGAACTTCACCTACCTAAACATTTACAAAGGTACAGCTCAGACTATGAAATGCCAGAATTTATGATAAATGTCCATATTTATTGTTTTTTATGCCTGCGATGTTTATTATCACCATAAGTTTACTGCAGCTGGCCTGTCACTGTGATTCACGTTTAAGAGCTGAGGTACACAGGGGTTACGAGCCTCGAGAGGACAAACCTATCTGTCCGTAGGCCATGCTGATGAGACGTTCATTGACCAGCTTGTCCGTTTTGGGGTTCCTAGGCTGGCGTTTCATGATGTCGCTCTCGGCTGTCTCGTAAGCCAATGAGATGGCTGGAACCTGGAGGAAACAGAGGGGAATAGAATAAAAAAAAAGTAGCTTGTTTAATGCAATTTGTACAATAAATGTGTGGGAATTTGTCACTGGTACAAAGACACGACGACAGTGCCAGACACGGGACAGACTCGACGAATTGCTGTTAATATAATTCTGTATTCAATCACCGTGTGCGAGGAGAAAGATGGAAAAAGGGCACGAAGAAGGCAGAAAAAAGAAGCAGTGACAGTGATGGAGGGAGAGGCGGGGAGACGAGACAACGGGAGGGAGAGACTGATGGTGATTTTCAAGACCCTCATAAAATGGGAGGGGAAAGAGGTCCCTGTAATAAAGAGCTAATATCGGCAGGGTTTACCAGGTAAGCAACAGAGCAATATGTGTGACTTAGGGCAGGAAATCTCTTGACTTAGGTGGGATTTCAGGTGGGGTACTTGGCACTGTGTGAAAGCGACCATGTGCTCAGTGGTCTACAAATCCAGTTTGCTTTGGTGTCGCACTGCCGTGACCGACAAGGGGAGGAGGGAAAAGGATGTCTGGCATCGTCTGTGTGTGTGTTTGTGCAATATCCAATCTCTCAGATTTGAAGCATTCTTAAGTGTGCCACATCTTGCTTTGATAAACATCCTTTTGCAGCCATCTCTTTTCCACATGGCAGTGCTTGCTAAAAATAATCATAGCAGACTCCAAGTGCAGCTTGTCACTGCTAAGTCTCAGCAGAGCCCTCAAGCCTGTAGCCTGTAGTTGAACTAAGCTGTTAACAAGCTGTTAACAACCTCACCAGCAGACATGGGAAATTTGTACTTTTACTCATGTACTCTACTATAAACACTTTTCAGGTACTTTATTGGGTATTTAAATCATTTTCATTTTCAGGTCCCTTCTCTTCAAAGCAGACATGCTGCTGTTCATTCTACCAGCGGTTATTAAATAGACTAGACATGCCTTTGAAGTGATGGGGTTTTATATGCAAATCAGGCAAGCAAATTAGGTGCTTTTATACTTCAATCATCACATCTTTAAAGACAAAATCCAGCCAATAAAGAATGCTCTGTCCCTGTGATCTCACTCAGTTAAGAAAATATTTGTCAACATGAACAAATCTGTCCTGCTGCTGGGGAAACCAAAGAAGTTCAACTTCTGTGTCGACTGAGTAAAATAAATAAAGCTGCTTTATTAAAGCGGTGAACATACTGCTCCCCTGTATCTCTCACCTGCGGAGGGTTAACAAGGTTTTTGGCAGTGAAAGGCGTGACTTGTACATTTTTCGCTTTTGGCTCACTGAAATGTATAGAGACTCATTTCTGCTGAACACTAATGTCTGGTGGCTGAGATCAGAAAAAATTAAAGTTAAAGTTATGAACACAAGTGAACAAGTCTCTTTGAATATATTCATCCCATGCCTCCTTTCTTTTGCAATGATGGATTACGCCCCTCAGGCAAACGGCATGCCAGCAACTCTTTTTGTTGCTGCTGGAAATACAATGGAGAGACTGGCATCTGGAAATGGCAGAGCTGTGAAATGTAAATCTGTGTGTGAGCGTCACCCGCTCTTTGTTCTGCTTGAACAAATGGACGTCGGCAGTGAGCCAAAAGAGAATTTCTACCAATGACAGAAAGTACAAATTAAACCACACGTTTTGTTCTTTTTACCTTCAGGCACTTACATTTGACACTAGTATTAACACTGTTTTCCATAATGTCACCTTTAGCTTGCCTGGAGCTATGCAGCATGCTAATAAATAGAATCCCTTCATTGAGAATCAAAATTAGTGAAAATATAGCTTTGAGCACACTAGAGTGCCCTGGAATATACAGTATCACTACAAAACACAGAAGAACAAACACTTGTTTTGTTCTGTAATTGGTGTGTGTATAAGTACTTTACGAGTTACTTTAATCGTCTAGACAGAATCTGATGAAAAAAAACATCTAACTGTGCAGAAATGTGAAATCTGCTCAATAACAGTCACTGTAACACAAACTAAAAACACATTTTGAGTCCATGGTAATTGGTGGTGATTATTCAGAAAGCAGAACTTGTTGATGACGAAAAATACACAAAGTTATTTAGGCAGTAAATGGAGGAATGTCTCTGTTTACTTTCCCTGCTGCTCACCATGTCAGTGCCCAAGTCGATGCAGAGGATAGTGACCGTTCCCAGAGGAAGAGGAACGC
Organism: Sphaeramia orbicularis; assembly: GCF_902148855.1. Taxonomy (NCBI): domain Eukaryota; kingdom Metazoa; phylum Chordata; class Actinopteri; order Kurtiformes; family Apogonidae; genus Sphaeramia; species Sphaeramia orbicularis. Next base: position 3,387,740 of record NC_043973.1, read on the forward strand.
TGGCGATGATGAAGAGGAGGAAGGGTGAGATCTCTGGGATGTTGCTGGTCAGCGTGTACGCAATGGACTTCTTCAAGTTGTCGAAGATCAGACGACCTGGAGTTGGCACAAACACAAGAGGAAAAGATTTGTTTGAGTAGACTTCAAGATCAGTGTAACATGTTACAAAAGTAATAAAGTAATAAAGTAACGGATTACTTTTTGCTGTAATGCAGTAGTGTAAGGCATTACTAATCTATTTTCAGTAATATTTACATACGATCGATACATGTTCAATAGCGCTTGTGTTACAACACACTTTTCACCCATAATTTAAAAACAAAAAACAACAAGACCATGACACCTTAAGGAATCACAAATCCATCTGTAATGTTCTGTTTCCTGTTGGTGTTCAGCCAATGGGTGAAGATGGCAGAAGACAGTACATTGGCCACATGGACATATGCTCATTACTAACCCTAACTCTGCTTTACAGAAGCTAGTTAAAGTTCAGTTACTTTGTCAGAAGCGTCACATGACAAAGGCTACAGGAAATGGCTGAAACTAGTCAAGCAGGTAAACAAACAACTACCCCTGTCTGATAAATGAATTACCTACAATATGAAGCTAGTTAGCATGATCCCCGTGATCAGCAATGACAAGGTAAGCTAACATTTCTATATGACTAGTTAGAATTCGTTATCAATTGTGGATTTATCTACCGGCATCCTCTGCGCCATGCCCCCTGAATGCGCCCACATGTAAAATGTTGAAAAAAAAATGCAAGTATTCCAACTGGGATTTGAACATCGTAGTGTTACTTACTGAGCTATCAGTCCACATGTACTTCAGGGCGTAAATTTATTCATCCCAAGACCCTCCTATCTCTTGTGTGTGTGTGTGTGGGGGGGGGGGGGTATTATTTGACTTTAGGGGCGAGGTTCTACTGCGCATACGCCATTTATAGAGAGGGTCTGTATGCAACTCAAAAGTAATACAGGGGTAATGTAACACATTACCATTCTGAGAAAGTAATATTATAAGGTAAGGAATTACTTTTAAATAACAGTAAGAAGTAATCTATAAAGGATTACAGTTTGGAAGTAACTTGCACAATATTGGTCAAGATATATAGTATGACAGAGAATTACAACCACATTGAGGAGAAAAAAAATAGGTGTTCTTTTTTGCATTTTGAGAATAAAAAGGATTTGGACAACATAGACTGCACACAATTAGTGGAGAACAAAACTGTGATGTCACCCTATGCTGAGGTTAAAAATACATAGTAGTAAGAATGCAAATGATAGGAATAAGCAATCAATGTAAAGTGGAGCTGCTGTGTCGTTGAGCAACATAGAGAGGTGGAGAGCAGAAACAGAAACATTTCAGTAGTAAGAATAAACTCATTACTGATGAGGTGAGACAGAGCTAACCTGGTTCTACACAGTTTGACAAATCATGCTTTTACTGGAACTTGTTTTTATTAAAAGGAGAAAAGCTGCCATTGGCCCTGGACTTTACCACAACACAGGTCCCAGTGGACTATGACATATGGATTGGCACAATTTGATGAGGCCATCAATGGCTGCATTGACAGGTCAATTCAATACATTTTACAGATGAAAGCACAGGAGAACACACATCCATAGGTCAGCTGATGACTTCATCACAACCGCTGTTTGACTGAAAAGGTGCTAAATGACTTCATGTTGGGAGTAGCAAAGAAATAGATGTGATTAAGTAGTCCGCTGTTACTTTTGAGTGGTTTCTTGTGCTGTAGGCATTCTTGAACACTGCATAGCAGCTAACCATTAATGTAACCAAATGAAATGTAGCTTTCAGGTTACATAAATCAATGCCATATCGAATTGGAGCCTTCATTAGTTCATTACTTCACTCGTAGCTTGTCCCATTGAACCTGATTCAGCGCCACACCATAAGGGTAAACAATATGGTCAGTTGTCTTATTGTGTCCTGTGATAGAACATATCCTTTTTGCATGCAGGTGTAACTATCACAATCCTTGCATCTATCCATTACTAGTTGATCAGTTTGCACACATATGGGTACTTCTTTTAAATTTGTGTGCTTTCTCCTGAACAATTTTTGGTGCAAAATCCCAGTATGTTTTACACTCATCCCCTGATACTATCCAATACATATTACTTTTTAATGTATTTACATGCTTAGAGCGATAGTATTTCCTTTTTACAAAAACCCATGATGAAGAATGATTTCACCAGGTCCTAGATGCATGTAACAGGCATTTTGTAAAGGCCATGTGCTCTAACACTATTAGTCTGATTCTCAAAAGTTTACCTTGAATCTTGGAATCTATGAATGAAACTTTATTCCCAAAATGACATGTCAATGTAAATCTTGCCCATTCAATTTCATTTTGGAAATCCACAACAAAAATAAAACTTTCCCTCTCTTTCCCCATTTTTTGTCCCTTGTACTCCATCTAAATATCTACAATAAATTGGGTACCACCTTGCAATAAGACATTCATAAAGGGTTTAAAAAAGAAAAAAACAAAACAAAAAAAGGTTAACTTGCTTTATTATCACCATGGGGAAATTCAGTGTCTGTATTTCAACCATGCAAATAACACCTAGCATTAGCATTAGCACATATTAGAAGCTGTGAGCTGCCATTGGAGGCACCCTGGGACCAGCTCCCAGATCCTCATCAGTACCATGATCAGGGGCACTTAGCAACTGGTGCTTAAGTGTTGTGTCAGACACTGCAGCGATTTGTGATCTGTCCTGGATTTTGTGTGTCCCTGACATGAGTGTTCACGAAAAAAATTTAAAATATTTTAAGATAAATTGTGATTAAAATGTTAGCAATTAGCATGCTAGTAGTTAGCACCCAAGCTAAATGGACATTTCTAGCCAAGTGTAAGCTGTTAAACTGTTATTGTAGTTTGTGTTACAGCAATGAATGCACCCTGTGAAGAGCAGAGATTGTTTTATGGAACAGCGGTGTAATTTGGAAGTTACATGAGCAGCCCTAACAATGCCTCATAACTCTAAACACGCTAGCTGTCATCTGTATTTGTACAGTATTGTGGTAACTGTATTGACACAGGCAGTTGATTGACATAAAAAGTATTATAGTGGTTGATAAATGGACCAGATGTAGTCAACTAAGCAACTAACTAAATCTGATTTAACTGTATCAACATTGCTGAATAGTAAGTGTGATGCACATATGAGAACTGTTGCTAAAGTGTTTACAACCTTATTAAAAACCTCCCTTCCGACCATTTATAAATCCATTAAAGGCAGGGTTCTTGCTACCGTCGTTGAATGTCGGGGTCCCCCGGAACAGCGTCGGAGGACTTTCGGAAAACTTCTGTGGGCCCATTACGTGATGCCATCACAGATTTGAGGTAGGGAGCAGTGGCTTGCATTGTGGGCTGCTCATGAAAATGACATGCAGACTTCTGTTGTCTTTTCTAATTTAACCCAAAAATCGAACTCAAAATCGAAAATCGAGTTTTAGAGGAAAAAATTAATTTTGCCAAAATTGTGCAGCCCTACCTTTGACTTGGTGCAAAGCACTGCAGACAGGAAATGAGAACAATACAATCAACACCCCTTTGTGTGCCTTGGTGTTGTCTGACGCCTGCCCCGCAACATCACTTGCCTTACGCTCATTGGCTGACAATGAGACTTCAATCAATTTATCTTATTTAAACAGACCGATCACCTGTGGAAAATTATATCTAAAATTTAGCCTGTTTGTGCGTGCGTGTAGTGTGAGCGCCGCTCTGACTATCCCGTATGGAGTAATTCCCATCAATAATTACCATTCACAAAAAAACAAAAACAAAACCGTTTTTGCTTTTAATCATTGTTGTAGCAAAGACAAAAACTTGGCTTCATTCCTCAAAATTTGCCCCTCAAAATGCAGGAAACAGTGTTTCAGAGAGTTATAAATTTAAAAATTTTCCGGGGGAGGATGCCCCCGGACCGCCCTACAAAACTCACACCATGTACATGGTGCCCCTACGCTGTGAAAAAATCCTAGTGAGAACCCTGAAAGGTGTGCTAATTGTAAACCAGTGTGATAACATATGTGTGTGCTAATGTGTGCAGGTATTGGGTGTTGTTATTTTGCTGTGGATTAATATTGTCATCTCCTGTTGTTACTCTTTTCATCAAGGCTGAATTACTTAATTTTCAAGACTTACTGAAATGGAAAATATTATTTGATGCTACCTGCTAAGTCATCATGAATACAATGTGACTGAATGAATATCTGAATGCTAGTCAAGTTCTAAGTCCTTAATGATCCTTTGTCACTGCATCATAAATTAATTGCAGGCCCAGCCGTCAGGACTCTGAACACTGACGATTAAAAAGTTGAACGTTTCTCTTTCAAAGCTCTGAAGATCCCAAGTTGTTTCATTGTAAAGGCATCCTTATTAAATATGTACAGTAGGTCCTGCTTGTTGCTGTCTCATTTCTTTTTATTGTTCCATAGTTTTACCATTTCAAAACTGAAGATTTGAATGTGTTTGTTTTCAGTTGTACAGTGCTAAATCTCACAGGAGTCTCACAACAAGGATTGCCCTGATTTTAATGATTTTCATGACTGAAGTCTGACTAAACTCTTAAGTCTTAAATCTCAGATCCACAGATCAATTAAATCCTGCATGATATTACCAACAATCAAAATATTAGATTTTGTTGATATCCCTTGTCTCATGTGGTATATGAAAAAGTGGCTGTGAATTATCCCTCTGTCTCAGTAGTTCAATTTTTGAGCTCAGATTCTCTTTTTCATTATTTCATTCTGTCACTCTTCATGTGACAAAATGAAATAAAGACACCCCCCCCCCCCCCCCACATACACACACACGCACACACACACATACACACATAGACTCACCCTCCTCCACTCCGGTGACGATGGACGCAAAGTTATCATCCAGCAGAATCATGTCAGCTGCCTGCTTGGATACATCAGAGCCGGTGATCCCCATGGCAACGCCAATGTCAGCTTTCTTGAGGGCAGGGGAGTCGTTCACGCCATCGCCAGTCACAGCCACGATGGCCCCCTACAGACAAAGAGCACCGAACAAAAAGTGTCATAACGTAAAAGATAAGTACTGTGATTTAAGCTTTTCTCCCTGCCCCCCCACCACCACCACCACCCACCCCTTCCCCCAGTGTCTTAATAATGTCTTTTCAAAGTAGCTCTGGGGAGATTAAATGAAAAATGGAATTGAGTTGCAGTTGTTCAGTCACATGGAGTGAGAGAATGAGTCACGGTGAACTGTAGCATGACCTCAATATATGACGCCGTGAGTGCAAGTCAATACACACATCTGTTTATGACTTTTCGCATAGAAAAGTTGAGCATGTACTACAGAATCAGGCTTTCATAAATTAGCGCATACTGCAGCCAGTCATTTAAGGAAACATATATGTATTGAACTACCACATAAATGAGCTTAAAATGCATGCACACGCCTGCACACAAAACCCTGTATCCATCTATTCAAGCACCTGCACTAACAAATGGCTCCCAGAAAAACACACAAAAGCACATGCACAGAAAACTATTCAGTCTTAAATGGCAGGGACACACACACGCACACACACACACACACACACACGCCAACCATTCAACCATATCGCCACACTTAGAAATAAACAGACACATTCAAGCATTCATCCAGACTTTATCTCAAACACACACACATGCTTATATTCAACCTTATAAACACACATATTGCTATTCAGCTGTATGCTTTTGGAAAGGCCACACACAAACATCCATATTCACACACACACACACACACACACACACACACATACACTCCTGTCCAGTGACCTGTCTCTGGCAGCCCTCCACTATGATGAGCTTCTGCTGAGGAGAGGTGCGGGCAAATACAATCTCAGTGTGGTTCCTCAGCAGGTCGTCCAGGTACTCTGTGCTCATGTCCTTTAGGTCCGACCCGTGCACCACACATGCCTTTGCATCCCTGGAAAACACACACACACACACATACAATGAAGAGTCAGTGATAGCAGGGCCAATTATGCAAAAGGCAGCACTGACATTTTCCTGCCTTCACCTTAAGTTTGTTTTGCTGTTTTTCCCTTTCTGACACACATACACACACACATACACACACACGCCCACCATCTGAACAACACACACACACACACACACATGCCCACCATCTGAACAACACACACACACACACACGCCCACCATCTGAACAACACACACACACACACACACACACACGCCCACCATCTGAACAACACACACACACACACACACACACACACATATATATATATATTCAGACACCTGGGGTTAACTTGGCTCAGAGGGATGTTCAGCCTCTCTGCGATGTCCTCAACCGTCTCGTTGCCCTCTGAGATGATGCCCACGCCCTTAGCGATGGCCTTGGCTGTGATTGGGTGGTCCCCTGTTACCATGATCACCTGACCACAAACAGAAGGTCCCATAAATCAGAGAGCGTTATCATATTAAGACCCCACTGTAGCTCATCTGTACGCCATGTGTCACTGCATGTTTCAGACACAGCATCTGCCTTCAGGGTCTATACGTCTTTGAAATGTGTTGTGTAGGACAGGAATGGTGCTATCACAGGTTAGAGGTTCAACTCTACCGGTAAACTCCAAAGAAATATGGTTTTGGAGTAGAATAACTGCCAAAGCAGCAAGCTTTTGACCTAAAACAAACCTTGCATTTGACCAACGGCTTGGCTAACAATCCCCAGTACACCTACATCTGCTCAAAAAACCTTCAGATTGGTCATTGTTGTCTGATTGTTACAACTAGTTTCAGTGATGATTGTCTAGTTGTGGAATGATGCAAGCTTCTTTATTTCCTAAAGTAGCTTTTTTGACACATCCAGTACAGCGTTTTGTATCACTTCAATAAAAGCAAATGATGGAACCAAATAATTTTGCCAAAAGGCATACATCTTTTTGTCACATCATTGACAATAGAACATGGTGTACGGTGGATTTCATTTTTGCTTTCTGCAAAATACAGCTAATATTTTTAACCCAAGTTTTTCTGTGTGGTGGTCAGAACTAAACTTTAACCAAAAGTGGTCTTTTGGGATTAACTGACTATGAAGGTGATGGACAAACACAAGGTATGAACATGTGTGAAACCCATTTTGTTGTTTCTGTTTATTCATTTAATAGTAATGAAAGAGTAGATATCTCCATCTTCTTTCACACAAAGCCAGGTGTACGTATTTGCTTCATAAGCCACAAGTCTGCATTTATCTATCCGAAGGCCTCGTACAAAGCAATAACACTCATTTATCAATGACACAGATTTATCAGTAACACTGGTTTAGCCTTTGATGCATCCAGGCCAATACATTACAATACTGTATGTAGCACTGTCTACAGAATGTCTTTAATTACCTTTACTGAGAGGATCGTATAATAACTACATATATACAATCACACAACTTCAATGCTGCAACCAAAACTTACACTTAACTTATCATCAAATTTAAAGCCTTTTATCAAAAAACTTTACAGCCATTTGACTCATTCCTGCCTCTAGTTCATTATTTAAAGCCTATTAATGTTTTTTTTAAATCATTATCAAAGTAATCATATAACTACCTGACAATGAATGCACAAAATCTCTATTTCATATTTGCAGAGCATCCTGTGTGTGAAATAACTCATTCTACTCATTACATATTTTTATCCCTGGTGGAGGTTGTTTACTCTTCCTGCGGCCCAGCTTATTGCTCTTCTGACAAAACATTTGCAGTCACAGATGAGTATGAAAACCTGTAAATCGACTGAATTTACACCTTCTGAATAACATTCTTATTTGAACACAGTGAGTTTATCCCATATTGCTTGGTGTTCTTTTCATTTTTATGTTAGGACTGACATTTTTTTGGTCTTGTGCATATCCAACGGAGTAGGAAGAACAGAAAAAATATGGTTTTCACACCAAATGTGGTGCTGTAAAGATTTGTAACCCCTTGATGCAAAACTGCTTACACTGCCTGGTGTGTATTTTCATTGTTATCTCTTCATGCACTCGCCAAGACATAAATTGTTTGTTGAGTGTTGAGTTTACAACCATGAAGCAAACATCCTCACTGTTAGTCTAGTGGTTGGAGCTGGTCTTGTCTTTCGAGTGAATGCAGTGAATACATCACCAGTGGCTTTCTCTCAACAATACCACTTTATTTATGTACTGATCATCAGTGATCAGGACTCCCTGGGGGAATCAGTTTTCATTTGGGCTCTGATTCAAAATTCAAAATAAAATTTGACATTGAAATCACATCTCTGAAAACCCCACTAAATGAAGCCTCGGGAAGAAAAGGGATTTTTTTTCCCATGAACCCACAATGACGGCTGAATATGTGGAACCAATTACCTTGATGCCAGCAGAGCGGCATTTTCCAACTGCATCAGGCACAGCGGCACGTGGCGGATCAATCATGGCGATGAGGCCCAGGAAACAGAGCTGCTCGGTGGGGAAGTTCATGTCGTCAGTGTCGAAAGTGTATCCTCGAGGGAACTGGGATGAAGACAGATTCAGGTGGCAGAAGCCTGTAAGAGTGGAGGGATCAGTGAGATAGCTGTTCATAACCAACTGAAATGACATCTCAAAGCGCACTGCAGGCAGTAGAAAAAAACATGTTGTTTTGTTTTGGCATCAAATGTATCAAATGACACTTTAAGGAGGAGACCAAGTTTTCTTGACCCAAACCCTCAAAAACTCATAACTAGTTTTGACACAACTTTCAAATTATTTTTTGTCTTTCTCAACTGATTTATCACCAGCATTTTTCAGTGAAAATGATGTATTTTCCTATATTTAATTTGCTGACAATGTAGATTTTCATAAAATCTCAGAGTAAATTAAAAGGTTATTAGATCATCTCACATAAAATTAGGAAGAAAAGGGGAGTTTTCAATAAACAGGTGCACTGGTGTTGCCTGTCCACAGCTACTACAGATACTAAACATTCACTGACTAAGGCAGGTTATGGAAGGAGATTATATATTCTATTGTTAAAGGAGCTACATGGGGTATTTTTAATTTAAAATATTAACTCTTAAAGACCTCCAACTGTTTTATCATTATTTTGTCACTTCCAAATGATTTTTTTTGTCTTTCCTAAGTGATTTATCACCATTTATTATAGCATCATAACATTCTGGACTATTTTGAGACTGTGGTGGAGAGGAGGACGCTGAAGAAAGTGATCTCCATTGTGGACAATGATGAGCACCCTCTCTACCACACACTGGACAGACAGCAGAGCACCTTCTCTAACAGACTATTACAGCTCCGCTGTTGAATGGACAGATATAGGAAATCTTTCCTGCCACATGCCATTCACTGTACAATAAACTCACCTCTGCCTGATGTTCAAACCTGGTCATAAACATATTTCCACGGTGCACTTCACTGTCCATATTACTGAACAATTCCATTTTAGTTTGCACATTACAGTTTATTGTTGCACCTTACTGCTTTTATACCATTTCTGTTTTTTATACTTCAAATTTATTATGTATAGAGTGTTTACTCTTGTATTCTATTGTTGATCTTATATTCTGTTTTTGCTGTCCGTCATGCTGCTGCTGCACTACAATTATCCAGTTTGAGATCAATAAAGTATCTATCTATCTATCTATCTATCTATCTATCTATCTATCTATCTATCTATCTATCTATCTATCTATCTATCTATCTATCTATCTATCTATCTATCTATCTATCTATCTATCTATCTATCTATCTATCTATCATTATCCTTTGCATTATGTATTTTTCAGTGAAAATCTGTTATTTTCCCATATTTAAGTCAATGATCATGTAGATGCACATTAAAATTCAGAATTAATTTTTATAATTATATCAAAACAAATAAAACAGAAGAAAAGTGACTTTTTCAACAAAATATATCATTAACTGTACATCAAAGGAGTGTGCACAACCACTGTCATTTGTCAGACGACATGGGTTTTATTGGTGAATCAATGCTGTAGAAGATGATGGTGTTTCCATGTTCACTACGGAACCTCTGAACGTCCACATGGGTTATATCTGATGACCATGAAAAGATGACAAACTGCATTTTACCTCAATATATTATTAGGATTAGTGCATCAACAGTTATTAAACATTTTAGATCAGTAGATGCTTTTGGTTAATGGTGGATGTTTGGGTCTTAATGGGTTAAGCATGTTTTATGTTCTAAGCCGGTGGTTCCTAACCTTTTTTACTTGGAGCCCCCCCGCTTGTGTCCAAGACAAGCCAGCCCCCCCAGTCGAAACTGTCCTGTCCTTCACTAAAAACAAAGTTAAGGTAACTCTCAACTTCCTTTTTTGATACTGATGAGTCATCTGCATTTTTCAGACATGATGTTTATACATATGATGATAAACTGACAACAGGGGAAAAAACTCAGATGAATTATCTATCTGACCTGACGATACTGTTGCTTTGGCTGTGGGGGTCACAAAGTTTCAGAGGTCAAGAGGGTGTTGCTACTGGAGAGCTTGATACTTTTAAATGCAGAAAAATTAAGTTTTGCAGGGGTTCATGCAGACTTTTGATTATCTTATTGGGTGTATAAGTATTTTTTCTTTAACATGCACAAATTTAATTTTCACAACATGTAACCTCAGTGCAGACAAAGCCCACATCCCCCTGGGATCTCTGCCTTGAGGGGGCGTGCACCCCAGGTTAAGAACCACTGTTCTAAACAACCAATACATTTCTAAAGATGCTCCAGAATATCTTGCTATATACAGGAAAACATCACAATGAAATGAAAATGTGAAGATCTCAGGACTCTCAAAGCCACCCTCACATCCAACACATTGTTCTCTCCCTGCTCCAGCTCTTTACTTTACAGTATGCATACAAATCACTTTTAATTTGAGGTGGAGATTTCGAGGTGGTTGCAATACTTGAAATACAAATTGGATCAGCCACTTTTATTAATTCATGATCCACAGCCCTTGAAATATGTGTCTGCTGAATCCCAGCAGGGGCAAAGAAAAATACAACACTTCTGATGAAAAAGCAGGCACAGTCTAAAGGTGCAGAAACCTTCCTCTGTCATCAAACACCTGACCCGTCATCATCATCACCCAAGGCAAAACACAGACTTAATAATTTACATGATATCAGGAGTTTCACCCCAACAATGGCACTATTCCACATTTGCTGTTTAAAAAAGTGACACCTACTCTTACAAAATGATGATAGCTCATAATTGTTACCTATGGCAATTTATAAAAATGCCAGGATTTTTTTTTTTTTTTTCTTCAGTTGTCAAACTGATGACATTTACAAAGTCAGGATGCTAAACATTTGGGAGATATTGGAAGCTGAACTGCAAGTAATAACAAAGTTTTTACCCAAAGAAGGTGGTATTTGATAGTCTTTAGAGCAGTGTTTTTCAACCTTGGGGTCGGGACCCCACGTGGGGTCACCTTGAATTCAAATGGGGAACCCCGAAATTTCTAGTAACTGATAAAAAAAAAAGAAAAAAAAGAAATAAATAAAAACTATATGGTGAGTTGGGAGAATCCTAATACATATAAGACATGACAAACTCTGAAGCTGAAACTGAAGCACTGTGATTCTGTTTATCTGTCAGTGTTCATTGTGGTCAGTTTCAGATGCTGCAGTCCTTTCATCATTCATAGTTTGAGTTCTTGTTTTTTCAGTATTAATTGTCAGCCTTGTAAATCCAAGCTGGACTGACTGTACATATCCTGACCAAGGAAAATCTAACTGTCACTTTGTGCGGTAATCTACACCTGGCTTTTCTGCCTCCATCCATAATAATATACATTACATAGACTAAATGTCATCTAAAATTAACATTTGTTTGCAACATAGTATAGCAAACTATTACATGATCAAAAACAAATTGATTTTAGCCAAAAAAAAAAAGTCTCTGTTTTAAATGTCTGGGGTCGCCAGAAATTTGTGATGTTAAAATGGGGTCAAGAGCCAAAAAAGGTTGGGAAGCACTGCTGCAGAGAGTGTGCAAACATACCCAGCACTCTCTCCCCAAGTCCTCCCAGCTCCATGTAGGCATTCTGGAAAGACTCTCTCCAGGACTCATCAAGTGCCTGCTCCTGGCCCTGGATCATAATGGTACTGCATCTGTAAAGCAGTCATAAATTAATAACTGAAGAGCAAATGCAAAACATCTTCAAAAATACTGGAGTAGTGTCTGTTGATTTAAACACAAATGAGCTTCTGCTACCAACACCATGGATACCGTCCCACAGACACCCTGGCAAATCAGTCCAAGGTTCTGATCATTCCTGGAGCTCTGACTGAGGGAGGTTCTACCATCACAAATATATAGAATTCAACACAGCTCCTCTCAGGCCTGGTTATCTGATAAGGGGCTGAATTCATTTCTCTGGCAATTGTACATTTTGATACTTTAACATTATTTTTAGAGGCTCTATTACTCTTTAATAATGACATAAAATGAAAACCTTTTTTTTTTTTTTTTTTTTTTTTTTTTTTTACAACATGTCTCCTATGATAGCTTCTGTGCAAAGATTTGTGGCCAGATCACTTTTCTTTTAACTGATATAGGAAATGTCCATTTGTTTGCTCAGCCTGCCTAAAAATTAATGTGGTGTTGGATCTTTCAGTGAAAAATACAAATGCAGACCACATTGACCAGACTGAATACAAATATTTTCTTACTGAAATGCTATGCAGATGGTGGTTTGTTCTATTCCAAGACAGTTTTCCTAAATTAGGTTTAAAAAACACAATATAATGCCTGTCTTACAGTAGCACAATATATCAAAATTTTTGCCAAAACATTGCCATCATCATCCTAAAACATCATCTCTGAAACCAAAATTACTGGACTGTTTCCATGAGCCCTTATACAACTAGCATGATTTGAATACTACCAAATGTACATTAATTGATCATATATTGATTAATTATGTCTTAGACGGTCAATAAATACTCTGCTACAGTGAGATAAACAGAGAGGAGCTGGAAATGAAATGAAGTACCTTGTTTATGGCATTGGCTGGGGTTATGAATATACACAAATGAGTTATCCACAGCATTTAAGGAGACCACAACAGAAAAAAACAATCTGAGGCCAGGGGAATGTGGACAAATTCAAAAGGGCACTTCAGGCTACAGAGTAACATATGGACAAACCAGGGTTGACCTTGATGCCGCATTACTCAGTGTGACCATATGAGTGAAATGAGGCACAAATATAGCCTGCAAATACAAATAACCCTGCAGGAAGATGAGGGAGTCACGGTCATTTAAAGAGGCAATTTGTGATATTCACAGTTTAAAACATTCCAAATTTGAACTGAATTATCAATGGAGTGTGAAAAAAAAACGCTTGACAAAGATGTCAGTGGTGTATGATACAAAGGTTTCTACAGAGTGCTAACCAGGTGGCCCAAGTCCATCCTGTCTTGTAATACCACGATGTACCTCAAGAAGCACAGTGAGTCAATCTAACAAGAAATCACATTTGGCAGCAAAGAACAAAATACAATAATAGTAATACTAATACAGTAGTACCTTGATTTACGAGTGCACCAACTTACGAGTTTTCTGAGTTACGAGCCGTCGCTCAGTCTATTTTTTGCTTTGAGTTGCGAGCCAAAATCCAAGTTGCGAGCGAGCTTCAGATACACCGCCACTAGTTGTCATAGCCAATAAAAAGAAAAATGTTGAAGGACAGGTTAAATGTATTTTATTTTAGTTTGTTGTTTCTAAATGTAATTCAAAATTTGAAGATTATGGTGATATTAGGTGTTACAGCTATTATCTAATTTTGCACAACAAAGTCCAGTCGCTGTCCAGAAGGGAGGTGCTGAAACGTTTTGTCATGTGTCTGGAAGAGGTGAAAAAAGGTCATCTAGAACATGTCAAATACCTCTGCAAACATCAATATGCATTGGAGATAAGTTCAATATAAGTTACACATACAGGGGTTGGACAAAATAATGGAAACACCTAACATTGTGGCATCATAGAAGGTGTTTCCATTACTTTGTCCAACCCCTGTAGGTTCAAATCACATTACTCATAGTTTAGAAATAAGTTTTGGATAGGCTAGACATTATCTCAATGTATTTCGACTTATGGGGCTGAAATGGATTAATGGCATTTCAATTAATTTCAATGGGGAAAATTGATTTGATATACAAGCAAATTTAGTTATGAGCTCGGTCACGGAACAAATTAAACCCGTAAGTCAAAGTATCGCTGTAAATGCACTGCAAGTCTTTTTTGACTGTGTTGCTTCTCATTACTGCACCATTGCTCCTAAAAGAGCATTAAGGATTTCTGGACAAACTAATTCTTAAAATATGGAAGGAAAGATCTTTCTTGGGATCATGGTAAGGAGGCAGACCACTCTTTTGTTGGACAGTAAATTCATGGACAGAAAGGAATATCAAGGATATCAAGCTGTCTCGATCATACCTGTATGATTTCCAAAATCACTGAAATTACAGTTAGGTTACCATAATTTAAGGAAGAATCGTGGTACTAAAACTTGATCTAAAAATGGGATGATATCTCACAAGCTGTGGTAACGACTCTCAAGACCTGCAAGGAGGGAATAAAGGAAATGTATGACCATAAGTGGACAAAATATCAAGGTCTTGTCCTTGAGAGTCAACAGAAGGGGTGGAAAGCCTGGAATCTGTCAGTGGAAGTGGACTGTAGGGAATCTGTGGAGAAGTCCCTCTGGAAAACTCATGGGCATCTGGGAATAGAGGCTGATGCTAGGAAGCATCTGGTAGCCATCATCACCAAGGAGGGACAACATGGATCTGATAATGGGCATTAACTGCACTGAGTTGAGTGGTTGACAGTGGGGGTAGGACCAGGATGTTGGTTCTGCAGTCAAGCCCCCTGTAGATGTCATGGGCTCAATTTGGAAACATGGGGTCTGTACCTCCACTTGAAGAGCTGCACATTTTTGAATGGTTTTAAAAGCATAAACTACACAGGACGAGTTAGTAATAAAAAGGGCGAACAACAAAAGTGTGTTTGCTAAATGTAATGGGAATCGCACAACTCCTGTCACTTTTCCACTGATGGTATCAGATCTACTCATGACTTGGGACAGCTTTTTTGGCATTTCCAGTGTGTGAGAGCAGGGACCTCCAGGGACTATCAGATACTATTATTAATACTACATTTAACAACACAGCACTTAACCCATAAAAACCCAGTGCTGCTTTTGTGGCAATACCCAAACGAATTGTTCTCCATTTTTCACCTTCCTTAAATGATTTATCGCCATTTACTCTAATGTTGTGCTCTGTATTTTGCATTTTTAAGTGAAAATCAGCTATTTTCCTATATTTAATGTACTGATTATATAGATGATCACTAAAGCTCAGACTAAAGTTGAAAGTTATTGTATCCAAAACAGAGAAAACTGATGAAAAAGTTCATTCTGTCAGAAAAATCTATCATTAACTGAACATGAACCAAGTGTCTCCACCCACTGTCATTTGTCAAACTCCATGGGTTTTACTGGTGAATCAATGTTGTAGAAGATGGCCGTGTTTCCACAGTAAATGCAAAGCCCCTGAACATCCAAATATATCCAAATAATATCTGATGACTATGTAAAGATGACAAACTGCATTTTACACCAATTATTTACATGTATTGGGGGGGGGGGGGGATCTGGTTGTTTTTCATAGTGAGGCTTTGCCATATATGTGCTGATAATATCTAGTTTAAATATGAATATATGAATATATTATTACTATATTACTATAGAGAACGATATAGAATATTATATGTATTTATATTATATATGTATATGTTTTTGTTTGTTTTGTTTTTGTTTTTTAGTTTTTATTAATATCTGGTATTAATATCTGGTAGGATAAGTTGTAAATAGGTATTATCATATTAGTGTATCTAAGAAAAAGGAAGTATGATATTGTTATACTACTACTACTGTTATTATTATTTTTATTATTATTATTATTATTATTATTATTATTATTATTATTATTATTATTATATTGATATTCATGCAAAATAATAATCACTATACAGTGATCATAAGAAATAGTAATTGGGGGTAGGAGTATGTAAGTTTTTACTTCTTCCTACTCCTTTTCGAGCATATATAATTTCATTTCCTTTGTTTTCTTTATAATATTATTTTTTTTTTTTTTTTTTTTTTTGTGGTTTGTTTGCTTATCAGTCACTTATGTACCAGTACTTATATTTTGCTGGTTGATTTATGTTTTTATTTCACTGTCTACATGTTCAAAATAAAGATTTCATTCATTCATTCATTCATTCATATTGATAGGATTAACGGATCAACAGATATTTAGCATTTTATATCAGTGAATGATTTTGGTCACTGATGGACGTTTGGGTCTGTTTGGCTGAACCAGAATCATTGCTGCTTATGTTGAGATGTGGGCCACCAAGCCAAGCTGGCAAGAAAACTTTGAAAAGTAGCCTCCTTGGATAAACTGACCACAGATTGTAAGTGCAAACAATAAGATTCTCACCTTAAAAATGTTACTATAACATGTGGTCTTGAACACATTCATTCAGAGTTTTAAGGTCAACCTCCTCCATTGTTTCGTTTCTTGTAGCTGCAATAATGTTGAAGACAACATCACAATAGTTTAGGCTGCATCGCTTTAATGACCAGCCACGCTGATAAAGTCCTATACCTGTAGTGGAAATGCTGTGCACTGCAGGCCAAACTGAGCCGAGCCATGCCACCGTCAAGGGAGTGGAGCTGACAACGGCAGTGAAAAAGCAGCATATGATGACTGCAAAGTGTGAGGATTTAATGACAGGAGTGTTATTTTTTCAGAGATTAGCGCAGAGAAATGTTGCCCCCTCTCTTGATAGTATAATGGTTTTGTTTTTATCTTAACCTGACAAACTGCCCCTTTAAAGACTCCTTAAGTTTTCTTTAACTGCATGCCTGAAATAACATATCAGTATTGAGCTGGTACTATTGCTGTAATATAAATGCACACATAAAGTACTGGCACTGCAGTTTTGAGAATAATGCTACTTTAAATTAGTATAAAGGAATGGGAAGTATACAAAGGGTCAAACTTCTGTGAGTCCCGATTTATGAGATCGATTAACCAACCTGTCTAAGATCCTCTCCGGCGCTCCCTTCATGACCAGAATATGACCAGATGGATTATCTTCCACCTCATGGATAGAAAGCTTGAAAAATGGAAAGAACAGGATTACTGGCGAGAACACAACATGAGCTTTCAGATAAAAGTGTTTGCCATTAACTGTTTGTGCTTTGTTGTCGGCTGCTTTCCGCTGCTTCTTCTTTGTGCGTTTGATCTAAAATATTACACTTTTAGTACAAAATGTTTCAGATGGACGTGCTTGTTAAAAATACTCAACAGTGAATTTCATGTTGGTGCCTGCAATCATTTTTTGGGAGCTGCTGTCATATTTTTTTCCAAGTGGGTTGAAATAAAAGTCTTATCGAAGTTGACTTGACTGAGTGCACGCAGCAAGTCATATGTATTCTCCGTGTTGACGAGCGTTCATTCACACATGTATTCCTGTGGCGTTACAGCTCGCACTACCCTTTCCCCCACACAAGAATGCACACACCCACACATACACCTACAAATGCACACACTCCCTCAGGTAATTTGTATCTGAGTCACAGCATATCTAATCTCAGAAAACCAGAGCAAAATTGCTTTTTTCCCTCCCCTCAACACAGGCGTTCCTATTTTAAGTTAAGGAACAGGTGCACGGAATGCATGCAGGAAGTCTTTGTTTGCTTCAACCTCATGTTATTCATATGCTGGTTCAGAACTCCAGATGGGTAAGACTGGGTGTGAAAAGTAAAACAGTAACACTCTGTCTTTCTTAATTGCTGCTGTGCCCTTGAGCAAAGTATTAAAGAGCTCTGTGTCTGCTTTCATAGCTCTTCAAGCATTGGTTTTCATCACTGTCTGCTTTTCTCATCTATCGCACTGAGAGGAATGTAAATCTTTTGTATCATACAGAAAATGACACTCATCTACGATCATCAAAGGTAACAATAAAAAGTGGTTTATAAACTTAGTTCTATAGGATGTAGGTGTTGATTTTGTGCAAGTCACAACATTTAATGTGTTAGTAGTTTCACAGAAGCATCTGGGTGGCCGGCAGTGTGTTTGTAGCCTGTTGGGCCGCTCCCTGGTGAGAAAGTGTGGAAGTGTATGAATGTTAAGCAGGATGTTGTTAAAAAAAAAAGCATGTGTGTTCAGGCATCCTTCTCTGGATGGAAATAAGGTTGAAAATGAATATTCATGATGCAGTCATGCTGCATAAAAAACATACAGTATACACTTTAGTATCCAAGTCATGCAGCAGATTTTTTCATACATGATAAAAATTGTTATGTTTCCACGGTCTGTATTTTTTATCTCTTTACACAGATACACAAACAGAAATGCTTATATTAGGACTGTCAATTCATGAATAAATTAACAAACTAATTACATAATTTGCTGTGGTTAACCACAATTACTCGCTATTTTGCTTCTCAAGATCAAAACTTCTAATAGTGAGTATTTCAGTGTAAATTAATATGAAATCAAGGAAAAAGGGGTGTATTTAACCTCAAATACACTGTAAAAAAAATGCTGTTGTTTTTATGGAAAAAACTGGCAGCTGTGGTTTCCAGAACAATACTGTAAAAAACACATCCAACTGTAAACATATTTACGGAGTAACATGCAAATTTAACATTTTAAACACGTAGATTTAACACTGGATTTAAATGGTAAATGGACTACACTTATTTATTTATTCGTTTTAAACACCTTTATGGTGTCCAAAGCGCTTTCCAAACCCACCAGGTCCTACTGGGAGCAATTTAGAGTTCAGTGTCTTCCATGGGCATGTGGACAGTCCGAGCCAGGATTCGAACCACCAACCCTTTGGTTATCTACCCACTCTACCAATCCATTAATTTACAAGTTTAAAATGTTAAATTGTCAGATGTTTACTATTTTATATATTTTTTTTATTTAAAAAAAAAAAAAAAAGAGGAAAAAAAAGCAAATAGGCCGTTATTTCAACATTATGGTCTTGCAATTTAAACTGCACCACAATGTTTTTCAATTTATAGTGTTATTTTCTAAGAACAATAGAAATACATCATTTCTACATACAAATCTGGTTTTGTTAACATACTCTTCCTGTAAGAACTACAGCTATATTTGATTTAATCATTGACACAAAAATCTTTGCAGATAAACAATGTTGCATTATATTGTCACTTAAAGTTTTTTTATGTTGCAATTTTACAACTTTTTGGTGTTAATTCTACAGTCATTTTTTACAGTGTACTATTGAGTAGGAGTATTTGTTTGACCTTTGAACACAGATTCTATCCTATAAAAACACTGAGATCATCAAATCTATCTTAAAGATCCATCAAATCTTAAAGTTCCATTTCATTTCACACCCTATCATCAGACAGCAGCTTCGAAGGCAAGAATGTCCCGTATGCATAATAACTGTGTTCTGTATTCAAATACCAATTTAACTTTAAAATGTCCTCGATTGTCCAGTACATATTAAAAAAGAAGAAGCAAAGAAACAGTTCAGCTTTGTCCTCCTTTACATTCAGACAGTAGCTGAGACAGACCAGTCTGTTTACATTATGAAGGGACTGTGGTTTGGTACTTGATGTGCCCTTCGAGGGCTTTGACGTATGTTGGCCTCACATACATCTGTGTACGGCACATACCGGCTTTTCCTTTATTTCAGTCTGCAGAAGAAAACTGGACTATGTTTACACTTCAGAAATATGGCGTTTGAACATTACCCCACTACTTCATTGCTAAAAGAGTCACACTTCTGAAATCTGTTTAATCCAGTAAACATTAGCTGTTTCATAAAATGTCATACAAATCTGAAACAAGCATTTAAAAAATTACAAAAAAGAAAATAAATTAAGTGTGTTTTTTTTAAATGGTTTGAAGCCACTGAACAAAGGTGTGTAGTGAGGTCAAAAGGTGGCGCTATAGGTGACATTGAACATGGCTTTACTACTTTATGAGAATGAGGAATATTAGCTGATCAGTTACATGAGTTTATATGTCAGAATTTATATGAAAAAAAAAAGTTTTTAGATACCATGTGCACATTTTGAAAAAGGCCAAAAAGTAAGTATAAAAGGAGGAAGGTCTTTTGGAATTTTGTGGGTGGATAAAATACATTCACTGTAACTTGGCCACTATGCTACTAATTATTTTTGATTATTATTTAAAAGTGTATTTTACACACTTTCACTGCTTGGGAAAAGTATCCTGTTAATATGTTAAATGTAACTACTCCCCAACACTAGTCATTGGTCATCTGTAAACACATGCAGCCGTGTCAATTGTGTTCATTTCCTTCAATGTGTTAATTATTTTAAATTAATTGCCACAACTAATGCATTTTGACACCACTAGACACACCGACAGACAGAGAAATGCAGCATCAAGCTGTGATGCCACGGTGTTTCTGTGCAGTACCTGGTATTTGTTGGTGGAGTTGAAGGGGATCTCTGCCACTTTGGGGTTCCTGCCTCTTAAGTCACGAACACTCCCGCAGCACACCTCGATACATTTGAGCAGAGCGGACTCGGATGCATCCCCCGCCGTCTCCCTCTGGGGAAACACACACAGACTCACATGAGCACAGTCGCTCACATATGCATATTACCAAACGAGGGTTGTCTGCCTCACTTTGCTCGTGTTTGTCAGACCACAGTGGAGGGAAGGTTTTGGCTCATGTGTTATATAAATGATTAAAACAAAACCCAAGAGGACATTCTTTAGTGCCATTATAGTTCTCATTCATTATGCAGAGAGCTGAGTATCATCTGCATCTCTGTGGCATGTAATCTCACCACAGTGTTTCTTTTAAGGTTATATAACAATTTAATCCAAAAGTCAAAAAGCACAATACTTTCAGTAATTTGGTGGGTACAGCTATGTTTCCATCAGAACAATCTGAAATGTTCTTTGCTCTGTTTCCTGAGGGCTTTTTAAGCATATTTTATAAGATTCAAGACAAAAAAGATTACATCATTATGTGAAGAAACACTGGAAGAAACACATTAGGCCGTTGCCTATTGGCAATAATCAATATCAAATTGATCACTGTGGTTATGGTTCACAAGTGAATTTCAGCCACAAAGAATTAAAAATTCATAGTGTGTTTTTTGTGGACCACTTGGCCTGCAGTAATGTGCACAAGCCATGTTATGACAATTAATGTTTTCTTAAAAGAGTAAGAATCTCATAATATCTACTGTTGGGGAAAATAAAAAACAAAGCATAAAATCTTGCAAATTACAAGTTTTTCTGGTGCATTTAAATGCTGTCTGTTAATTTTATTATTTGGAAAAGGTTTGTGAATGTGTGCATAGTATTTGTCTGCACTTGTTATCCATGCACCGTCAAACATCCAAAGAGCAAGAAGATTTTTTTAAGGCTTAGAGCTGATTATCTTCCATTTTGATGCACATTGCTTGGTATTTGTTTTTATGCTTTTGCAGGTTGATCGATTTCAACTTCTGTGACAGAGTTGCTTCTTTGATGTTTGAATCATTTATGAGAAAACTCACAACCTGTGAAATCCCTGTAGAGGAACATTCCTCAATGATCGTGGCAAATCACCGAGGTCTTGGAGACAATTTATTAAAATGATGTCCAATATACCAAAAGGGTCCCATACAAAGACGAGAAACTGCTTAGTCATTCATGAAGAGTGGCAAAACAAGGACACACTTGGCAAGATTTGTCCTTGTTTGTGCCTTTTCATGAATGAATAAATAGATCAAGGAAATTCCATTTGTCTGTTTTCCGGGTGCAGACGGGGACATGTTCTCGTAATGGTAGTGGAGCCTTAGCCTTGACTGCTGTGTCTGACTGCTGTCAGCAGGCACAACTGTTACTTAATGCAGAGACGAAACCTGGGCACCTTAAGGGGCAGAGAGGAGGCATCGGCTCCCGCTGGAGTCAAAAAGCTGTAATCCCTGTCGCTGAGAGCCACACGGAGCAATTGCTTCAGGTCAGTGCAGCACAAGTTGGAGGATAGTGGTTGGCAGAGCACTGGGATATTATTGACTTACCCACCCAGTGGTGTGTGTGTGTGTGTGTGTGTGTGTGTGTGTGTATCAGTATGGGGGAGTCATTTCCAGCGGTGCAGCAGATTATCCATTGTATGTGTTTATGTGTGTGAGGATGCTATATGAGCCAGCATGTATGGACTACACCTTTGTCAAATGGTTGTGGTCTGTTTTTACAACTTGTTTTATTCACTGTATGTGTTACTTTAGTGAATCTACAAGGATGTTTAAAAAAGCATATTTAACTATTTTCTGTGCAATTGTTAGGTAGTCAGTGACCACATGACCATCTACTGTATTTCTACATCAAAAATACTGTATTTTTTGATCCACTAAATGTATTAATTTTTGAATATCTACCAGATCACTGGCAATTTACATCAGATTGTGTTTCAGCAATGTTAAACAGAATCTGGAAGATGTGTCCTTTCAAATGTCAAATGCACGCAAATCAGCCTCACATTTCTATTATAACCCTAACACTACAAGAACAATTTATAAAATATTATGTATTGTTAGTCTTGCACTGCCAGGGATGTCCCCATGAGGAAAACTGTTGTTATTCTATATCTGCAAACACACACTATATCAGAGCTTTAGCCAAGTCTGGCACTATAGACTGTCATTCTGAAATAGAAAAAAAAACAAAAACTGTGGGTTGTGGCTAGTTTATATTTCTTTAAAAGAGTGATATTTTGCATATTTAAAATGGAATTCTTCATTTTCAAATATTTCCCGGTGGTCTACATAAACTGTAAATGCTCTGCTTGGGTCTGAATTCTTCATTCATTCAACTCCACAGGTCCATCTTCAACCCTATTTCTGAGTAATGACACCAGAAAGGTGGTTTGGAGCCCTGGCCCTTTAAATGCAAATGAGCCATTTCAGGCCCCGCCTCTTCCAGGTTGTTGGCTGTGCTGCTCTGTCCCGTTCAACCAACAACTGAACATTTTAGGTAATGGGCTCCAAGTTTGGACATATTTTCAGTCTGGACTACAACCGCGGCTGCTGAGAAACAATTATGTCGTACTCAGAGAAATGTTCATCTGAAGTCTGGACCTTACATGTGCAAATGTTGTGACGTAACTAGTTATAAAACCTAACAAATTAAGCAGGAATTAAAACAGGTTGTAGAAACCCACTCAATTTTTGCCCAAATTAATATAAAGATACTTTTGCAGCAGCTGGAAGGGTCCAATTCAAACTGTATGAACTATTAGGGTCCAAATACACAAATAAATGAATGAAGTCTCATAAAAGTGGGTTTAGAAAATTATAACCCCTTTAAGTGAATCAGACTGTATGAGATGCAGCGACAGTGCATTTACAAAATAATGCAAGCGTGGGAGATGTTACGATTGGAGTATTTGCATGTGAGGATGGGACCTGTGGTATTAAACTGACTAAATCCAAGTTAAAGACAATGAAACATACAAAGACACGTTTTTGTCAAAATGTGTAGTTTCAGTTCACAGGTATGGACTGTTCTTTCACTTGGAAAGCGTTAACAGTCAGATAACAGAATGCAGGATAATGAAGACTAACATTATCATTTAATGACAGGATTATTCCAATACAGAACATCCAGTGGGCCAATCTAATGAAATGTTATAAACCCCAATGTTTAATGGTGAATGGATATTCTACAGTGCTTTTCTCACCAGTAAGCAAAGCACTCTACAGTGTGTCTCACTCATCCATTCAGAATTACCAATGCTGGCCTGTCCTCTGGGAAAACTCTGGGTTCAGTGTGTTGCCCGAGGACACTTCAACATATTAGAGAAAGGAGCAGGGAACTGAAGCCTGCAGTTTGTGGACCAGCTGCTCTACTGCAGTCTCACACTGTATCACGACTGACGTGTAAAGAACAATGAGGTAAATACTGCACAGTTATGAGTAGCCAAAGGAGCATTGAAAACGTTGTCAGTGTATGTTTTTGTAAATACCAGATATATATCAGTATAATTAGTCAGTGAACGATCCTCCGCATTTTACCTTTCCTCTTTGCCTTTGGCCATTGGTTACGGTGAGAGCAGGGGTGTCAAACTCAACATAGTTCAGGGACCACATTCAGCCAAATGTGATCTCTGGTGGGCGGGACCAGTAAGATAATAACAGTGAAATAACATAACATGCGGCACACTTTTAATCCCCCTCAGCCAAATATAGTGTAAAATTCTGTTGAAAGCTCCTGCCCTATAATTTTTTTTTTTTTTATCAAGGTCTTTTTTTTTTATTTTCAGTTTTCAAATCCACAAAAGAAACATACAACTTTAACATGAAACCTGCCCTATAATTTAGATTGAATTGTCTATGTGTAAAACTTATTACATACATACCAATATTTGAAAGTATTCAGATATTATAACTTCACGAGGCCATTTGACCTTGGAAAAAGTAGGTCAAGGTCACCTATTTTCAATAGGCCTCTGCTCCATGCCAAGATGCACCCACAGTATAAATTTAGCGCAGATATGTCAATGAATTCTGCATTCTTCAGATAATGCGATTACGTTGTTGAACGGACAAATGGATGGACAGACAAACAACAAAACAATTACAACACTCCTTTGCCCGGAGTTGGCCGAAGGGTAAAAACTAAAATTACATGATGAACATGCATCAGATCTACAAACTGCCATGTAAAAAAATGTGAATAACATGAACAAACCCCAACGACGTGAAATTTCTAAAGAAAATTAAGTGCAACTTTAACAGTGGCCTCAGGTTATCATATACACATGCGCATTACAATTTACAGGTCATAGTGGATCTACAAAAACACTAAACATTTCAGG
This sequence comes from Sphaeramia orbicularis, assembly GCF_902148855.1. NCBI lineage: Eukaryota > Metazoa > Chordata > Actinopteri > Kurtiformes > Apogonidae > Sphaeramia > Sphaeramia orbicularis. The sequence continues at coordinate 3,412,703 of NC_043973.1, forward strand.
TTGTTCATATTTATTCAGGTTATTCTCTTTTTTTGAAAGGATATTTTATAAATGTAAACACTTTCATAATATTTTACTTTTACACAAAAACAAAGTATAAAAATTGGGAGTTGTCACTATATGTAGGCTATAATACTTTGCTGGTCCGATGCACTTGAGATCATATTGGGCTGAATGCGGCTTTTGAACTAAAATGACTTTGTCAATACGTTCAGTGTAATTTTTACATTTCACAAATTCATACCATGGGCTGGACTGAACCCTCTGGCAGGCTGGTTTTGGTCCCTGGGTCACATGTTTGACACCCCTGGGTCAGTGGAAAATCGTGGCATGATTTAGCACAGGGGTCACCAACATCTACCGGTGGCTCGCCAAAGGTCAATAATATAAGAACACAAAACTGATTCGTCATTTGGTTGAACAAGTCAAAATTTCCACCCAATCAAAATTACAAGTGTCCTGCCCCCCCTCTCAAGATGAAACTGTCAACTAGTTGTCAATCAAACTTTAGGGCTGGTTTGCTGTCTGTCAGTGGAGAGGGGCGGGGCCCAGAGGGAGCAGGATGAGCCAGATGTCAGGCAGGTAGAGGGTTCAGCCCTGCAACGATGTGGGCTGAGTATAGTCAGGGAGTTATTTTCATGAACTAGGAGACACGGACTTGTGTTTGACAAATGTGAAAGACAAGTGTGTGTGTCTGATCTGTGGTGTGAGCCTGGCAGTCGGTAAAAAAAGCAATGTGGAGTGGAATTTCACCAAAGTCCACAGCAACTTTTCTGGAGATTCTCCAGGGGGAATCAGCCTCCGTAAAGAGAAGGTAAAAGAGCTGAAAACTAAACCCCAAAAACAGCAGTCCATCTTCACTAAACTGACCAAGGCCAGCGTTTCAACCGAGGCATCATTAAAGTGGTTCACATCCTGGACCAGCGCAAACATATGTGGGCTATCTGCGCATGCGCTCAGACAGCTGGAGTCGGACCTGAACAGGTGCCTCTGCGTTCTACTCCACCAGTGTGATGACTCTGTAGAAGTGACAGGGCGATGGTGGATTTATGTGCACAAAGTTCTGTTTTTAACTGATATGTTTTGACAGCATAGAAATGATCCAATCCTTCAGAAATACAGCAGCACATGCTGGTGAAGTTTTATTGTGTGAGTGACAACGTTCCTTTTCACAATTTTGAAGTATTAAAAATGCACATACAGGTGTGTATTATTAGTTTTAAATAATTCTATTAAAAATATGCAGGATTGTTCCATTTCATAATTTTTAACATAGTATTAAAATATTTAGGAATACAGCTGCAAATGCTTGTATTTGTTTTTTCTACTTTTGATTTTCATAATAAAAGTACAATAATAGTTTCATATTAACACTTTTTAAGTATTGTAAATCCTAAAACAAAGAAATATAAATAAATAAAATTATAAATAAACAACACAATGTTACAAACATATTATACAAAATATGCGTGTATGAAAATTTGCTATGTAAATAAATGTTTCTAAATTAGAGTAGCCCTCCGGCAATTATGTAAAAGTAGTTCACAGGTTGGTGACCCCTGGTTTAGCCTACTAATAAATACAATACAAGTCTTTTTTTCTCCATCTGTGCAAACATTTCATATACAAACTTCATAAGGATATAGTCCAAACTGAAGCCAATGGGTAAATATCTTAAATACCACCACTAGTCACTGGGGCTCTAAAAAGCATTGGCTCCCACTGGGTTTCCCTCTAAAAATGAGGAAAAGTCAATAGATTTTTTTCCAGGACTCATTCTGGTGTCATACACTTTATTTGGTCTCTCTGTTAAGTGGTGTGGTGGTCCATCTTTAAGTTTGTCCTCCATTAATCAGATTTCACATTAAAAGCTTTGACACCTGCCAAGTCATAGGCAACTGGTAATTTTTTTAAAAAGACGATACTTTTGCTTGATAGTCAACTCCACTGTAGTTGGAGATAACTGGACTGTTAAATGACTTTGTTGCTGATGTGTGATGAAATGTATTGTTTTACTGAGTCAATAAATTAGACTTCACCTCTGACCTCTCGGTCTGTTGAGGTTACAACCCCTTTGTCCAAATACAGTCACTTTTGGCTACAAAAACTCAACATGGCACCTGCCAAATCCAAAACTACTCGCTTCAAAATGACTAAACTAATGGGTGATGAAATTGTTCCTCTGTCCACTGATCATATAAGATTATATGAAGTCTATGATAAAAACCAAGTCCTGGTGTCCTAACCAAATGATGACAGGGCTTAAATCAAACCATAAAAACGGTTCTATAACACACTATCATTTCAGTTTGAGCCATACATTAGCAGTTAAATGTATATTGTAGATGACACTTTGGATCATGGGAGTTGTTGTTTTCATCACTAGTGTTGAGGTCTGGTACTTAAGCTCAGATTATGTTTAGTTAAGTATATTCATGTCATGTCCTTTCATTTTTATGGTGTACTTATCCAGTGTCACTGCTGCGAAGAAGGCTTACTATAATAACAAAATTCATTCTGCCACCGACACCAAGAAACTATTCTCAACCTTTAAAACACTACTCAACCCTCCACCTCCACCGCCCACTACTAATCTGACAGCAGACAATTTTGCTTCATTTTTCACAAATAAAGTGTCTACTATCAGCAGTCAGTTCACTGATCCACCCATAGACTGCACGCCTCCTTCTTCAACATCATCAGCATCACACACTGCTTCCTCTCCCCTGACTATGGCTACTACTAACTCAACTGATAAAAGCCCAACTGCGTCATTCCCCTCATTTACTCCCCTCACAGAGAACGAGGTGTCTAAACTCCTTTCCTCTAGCCGTCCTACAACATGCTTGTTGGACCCTATTCCTTCCAACCTCTTACAGTCTGTTGCCCCTACTATCACAGCACCAATCACACATGTCATTAATGCTTCACTGACTTCAGGAACATTTCCTACAGTATTTAAACAAGCGCAGGTAACACCACTACTCAAAAAACCTTCCCTCACCCCCACTCAAGTGGAGAATTATCGACCAGTCTCACTCCTCCCATACCTTTCTAAGATCATCGAAAGGGCTGTTTTCAAACAGGTCACAGAATTCCTCTCCCAAAATAACCTCCTGGACATCAACCAATCTGGCTTCAAAATCGGCCACTCCACTGAAACGGCTCTGTTGTCTGTGACAGAAGCCTTGAAAGAGGCTAGAGCAGCAGCCAAGTCTTCAGTACTCATTCTACTGGACTTATCAGCAGCATTTGACACTGTCAATCATGATATCCTGTTATCCATACTCTGGAACATGGGCATCACAGGCCACGCACACTCCTGGTTTCAATCTTACCTTACTGGTCGGTCCTTCAGTGTGTCCTGGCTAGGGCACACATCAGCAGTTCACCGCCTCACCACGGGGGTCCCCCAAGGCTCTGTGTTGGGCCCCCTCCTTTTTGCCATATACACCACCTCACTCGGTCAGATCATCCACTCACACGGCTTCTCATATCATTGCTATGCTGATGATACCCAGCTCTATCTGTCATTCCCACCTGATGACTCCACAGTCTCAGTGCGGATCTCAGATTGTCTCTCTGACATATCTGCATGGATGAAAGCCCATCACCTTCAGCTGAACCTGTCCAAAACTGAACTGCTGGTCTTCCCAGCTAAGCCAACCATACAGCTGGACATCTCCATCACTATTGACTCCAAACCTCTGGCTCCTACCAGTGTAGTACGTAACTTGGGAGTCATGATTGATAATCAGTTGACCTTCACGGATCACGTTGCCTCTGTCACCCGATCATGCCGTTTCACTCTGTTCAACCTAAGAAAGATCAGGCCATACCTAACCGAACAGGCCACCCAGCTCCTGGTGCAGACTATGGTTATCTCCCGTCTTGACTACTGCAATGCTCTTCTAACGGGCCTCCCAGCTTGTGTTGTCAAACCACTACAGATGGTCCAGAATGCAGCAGCGCGTCTGGTCTTCAATCAGCCTAAAAGGGCACATGTCACCCCCTTACTCATTGAGTTACACTGGCTACCCATAGCTGCCCGCATCAAATTCAAATCTTTAATCCTAGCCTACAAAATTCTCCGTGGGTCTGCTCCTGTCTACTTAGGTGCACTAATAAAAGCTTATGTCGCCCCACGACCACTCCGCTCGTCTGGGGAACGTAGTCTGGTGGTCCCCAGACCTTGTACAAGACAATCCAGGCTCTTTTCATGGGTCGTTCCACGTTGGTGGAACGCTCTACCAAGTGCTACAAGAACAGAGTCATCCCTGCCTATCTTCAAGAAGCTCCTGAAGACCCAGCTCTTCCGAGAGCACCTCCTGTCCTAGCACTTTCAAACATTCCATTTTAAATATTCTAATAAGGTTTTTCCCAGGACAACCACAGATTCTTTCACGATTATCTCTGGACCTGCTGCGGTGGTCCGGCCTCTTCCCTGCCCTCATCATCACCACTCACTTATCCTCAACCGCCTCCATGTGTCTCCCCCTACTCCCCCCTTCTCCCCCTCTCCCCCAGTCCCTATCTCTATCGCTCTCTCTTTTTCCCCTTCTCTACTCTCTCTCTTTAACCCCAACTGGTCAAGGCAGACGGCCATCCTCCAGGAGTCTGGGTCTGCTCGAGGTTTCTGCCTGTTAAAGGGAAGTTTTTCCTCGCCACTGTCACCAGTCACAAGTGTTTGCTCCTGGAGGATTCTGTTGGGTTTCTGTAGAATTGACTTAGAGTCTGGTTTTGACCAACTCTATATATAAAATGTCAAGAGATAACTTTCTTGTGATCTGGCGCTATATAAATAAAATTTGATTGATTGAGTGATTTAATTGGTTTTCCCCTGTAAGTCGCTTTGGAAAAAAGCGTCTGCCAAATGCGTAAACATAAACATAAACATAAACTTATAAATAACAACAAATTTTAATATTAGGGACATAATGTTATTGACAGGTGACCAAATGAAACAAGCCACTACAATGAACAAAATTATGTGTAACCATTTTAGATATTTTAATGTGGAAATGTACAAATATGAATATGTGTGAATCTGGAACTGTTGATATGAAACGTACTTTTGGGTCTGATTACACATATGTCTGGTTTGCAACAACATCAAATAGCAACACTGCACTCTACATTGATGCAATGTAATGTTTTTGTTTTCCATTGTCTTTAAATCTCCATCTTGCATCTTTTAGTTCAACATTTGACTTGGAAACTTCCTCCACTGCTGCTCAGTGACAGCTCACCTGATACCGTCCCGGTGTTGTTAGATTTACCCTACCAGCAACCTATGTAGGCAAAGTCACATCTTATGAATAATGTGCATCTATTATTTGACTCAAATCTAAAAAAAAATGCTCACAATAGCCTTGGATCGGACTAAACCTGTTATACCCCACTGCTTGAGAGAGCGGAGATAATTCATGAGGCTTCAATGCAAAGATCTGGAGAAGGCTGCAGTAGCCTGTGTGTGTCTGTGTGTGGTGGAGGTTTATACCATCAGGATGGGAATGTGCTCTTGATCGGCTTTGAAATCAGCTCTGTTGCACAGGCCAGCCACTCGAGACAGAGCAGCCCAAGTTGGAGAGCTCTTGTCAAAACCAGAACCTAAGAGAATAGCAAAGAGAGCTTTGTTAGACTTTTTTGTTACTCTGGCTCATGCAGTATTTATGCCCCTGACTTTACTCTTGGTACACAGTATAACACAGGATACTGTAACTAAATAACAGAATTGAGGTAAGTTAAGTTGAACAGTCCCTTTTACCTTGACAAAAGTAATATTTCAATTCCCCTGCCTGGAAATGGCATGCATTTTTCACCAGAATGTCTAAAAGTGCTGCCTCTAAATTTCCTCAATCAAACTTTTATACTTTCCCAACAAATCGAACTAAAAATGACCTTCACTTTGCTTGCTGGTATCTCCAGTTATTCAGAATTTGACCAGAGAGGTCACCATCACTGTTGTAAAAAATGTATAATGTTAGGTCCATGTGGCACACAGTGAAGTACAGTGCACTGCAGAGGGGGAAAACTATGGCTGGAGCTATTGAACTTGACAAAGCGAGGTGCAAAAGCCTCGAAATCCTGCAACCACTGCAAAAATAGCCACCGGTCCTGAAAAATGAACACACTGTGTTTTTTTCTCTCTCTCTTTAGCACATGCACTGTGTCAGCGGTACATACTTTGTCAGCACTGTGGCTATTTAATCCATGTATCATTTGTCCATTTGTCATTTTTCAAAGTAAAATTTTAAAAAACAGCTTGATTTGGAAAAACTGATGTAATGAGTCCCAAATAGTGAAATAGGAATGAACAAGTAAAAAATCAGGGGTTCAGTGAGGACAGAACAAGGTCAAATCAAAGTAGAAAAAACACTCACTGTCCTGCTTTTTTATAGTGGAAGTTAAGGCTGAGCAAATCATGTCGCAATATCACTTTAATTCTTATTGTAACATACGCTTTATTGCCTTTGGGGAATTAATTAGTTACACTGTCAAATAAAATATAAAACGTTTCAGTGTTTTCTTGTTTTAGATCATTTAATTTCTCTATATTTTGATGATGAACACCCACAGATTACTGAAATGTTCTGCTAATTATGAAGTGTTTATAAAATGAATAAATACATAAATAATTATTAATAATAATAATAATAATAATAATAATAATAATAATAATGAAGACCCAACATCCACCACCGACCAAATTCATCTATTGATCTAAACTGTTTAATATCTGTTCATCCACTAATTCTATCAATACATGTCAATAATTGGTTTAAAATACAGTTTGTCATCTTTTCATGGTCATCAGATATGACCCATTTGGACGTTCAGAGGCTCTGTAGTTACCGTGGAAACACTGTCATCTTCTACAACATTGATTCACCAGTAAAACCCATGGAGTTGGATCAGTGACAGTGGATGGACACACTGGGTTTATGTTCAGTTACTGATTTGACTGAAAAAGTCCCGTTTTCTCCAGTCTTCTCAATTTCTGATATAATAACCTTTGAAGTTACTCTGAGCTTTAATGAACATCTACATGATCAGTGAATTAATTATAGGAAAATACATGATTTACACTGAAAACCCCCCTGCAAAATATAGAGGATAATATCATAATAAATGGTGATAAATCACATAAGAAAGGTTAAATCTAGAGAAAAATCAAGTAACACTGGGTCTTTATAGATCATTATTATTATTATTATTATTATTATTATTATTATTATTATTATTATTATTATTATTATTAATAATAATAATAATAATAATAATAATAATAATAATAATAATAATAATAGGTTAGATTTGTATGGTGCTTTTCTTTTCTAGGTACTCAAAGTGCTTACACTGAATCCATTATTCATTCACAGACTGACGGATACTTGACTACTAATCTGTGCCAAAGGCCTCTCCGACCACCACCAAACATTCAGACGAATTCATACACCAGTGTGAGCAGCACTGGATGCAAGGTGGGTGGGGTGTCTTGAACAAGGACACAATGACTCATGACTGGGACAGAGCAGGATTTCAACTACCAACTTTCTGGTTATCAGATGACCTGCTCTACCGCAGCCGCTCCACACTTTATCATGTTTTGAGCATAAATAAGTGTCTTACATGTTTTCAATCAGACTATATTCACCTCATTTTGATTTTACCACTTAATATCCACCAGGTCACTAATTAAACTAATGTTTTTTCAGCCGTGACCTAGAGGGTTGGAGAAGCCACTTGTGACCAAAGGGTTGCCAGTTCAATTCCCAAGATAGGCAGAGAAGTTGTTGGCTCATGCACCCTTGAGCAAGGCACTTAAGCCCCCATTTTCTCCCCAGGCACCTGACATAGCAGCCCACTTCTCCTAGTCTGCAGTGTGTGGTGTGTTCCTGCATGTTCAGCTAGTAACGGGTTAAAGGCAGAGGTTCAGTTTCAGTATGTGTGTTGCATATGCACATATAAACTGACAAATAGAGGCTCTTAATCTAATGTAGATTATGTTGTGTTTCAGTTAAATACAGATACTAGAAGATGTTACCTTTTGTTGAAGCAAATCAGAATCAGAATAGCTTTATTGTCATTGCACAATTAGAAATAAAAACAACATTTACTGTCATACTTGTGTATATAACATGTATATTGGAGTATAGTTATTCTATTTAAACCGAACCCTAAACCTACAATCCTAATCCTGGCTGGGAGGTTAGGGCTGAAGCTGCAGAGAAATCTTCAGACTCGAGGAGAAAGAGAATTTTAATGACGTCACCTCCGTGACTTTCAGGTGTGTAGTCTCTCTGTTTACATTTTCACAGTCTGATATTTCAGCAGTTTCACCACAAACTGTGACTGTCTGCATTTGTAAGTTTATCTTTTAACCTGACAAAATCATACGTGTAAATGGAGGCAGAGTTCAACCAGAATCAAAAAAATAACTTGTCTCTCCACTGACTGTAATACTGTATTTTTCCAAAAAAATGTCCCATGGAGTACAATCAAAAGGGGCAGGACTTCAGCTCTTCATTCAAGATTTAATAAAGGGTTTCTAATGTTATCAAAGTGCATTGGATTCACCCAGTCTGACAAACAATACTGTGGGCTTTCATAGTGCAGTTAAGTTTAACAGTCATTGTTTTGTACCGTGAAAAGAAAAAAATAATTGTTTTTTTCACAGTCATGTCCTTAACCACACCAAAATGGAAAAAGAGGACCATTTATTCTTGTCCAATGTCCAATTTTGCATTCAAATCAAAACAGTAAAAAGCAGACGCACACTCACATTCCATTCTGGTATTTTCATCTCGACCTCGGTGGCATGACACAGTAGTGACCATCACTGGAAACTAGAAACAACCCTTTCTCTCAGAAATGTTGATATTTTTGTTGTTTTGGTTTTATTGAATTTTGGAAGAAAAAAATGAGCCTATTTTCATGTTCTCAGACCAGATGTGCTCATTTATAAAGCGCCACCACAATAAAGACAGTGCTGTGTATAAACAAGCAGCTCAAAGTATTTGTTCAAGTAGTAATCTAAGTGATACTGTCTCCAGAAATATGAGGCTCATCAGCCACTTACAGACCTGCTCTGTTTGATTATCAGCATCAGGATTAGGGGAAAAACTCGAACCTACCCCATCAGCTGGATTTACTTTCATGTTTAATGAACATGCATTGTTATCGCAAATAACGGAAATGAAAACCCATGTTACGGTTTGCTTTGAAATCCAGAAGTATTCCTTGGGGAGGAATTTGCACTAACTTCACTGTGACAGACTACATATAATGTAGCTAAGAAGCTGTCTACCGCCTCAGAACTGATTCATTTCCTTACAGGATAATTTGTGTTCAAGTGCTGCATCTATCATCTACTTTTGACACTGTATTAAAGTGACTCGCACAAAGTCACACAAGTGACTTTTTGGATGGTGGTAAATGTTCGACTAAAGCCATTTTTGCATGTGACTAGCATTATGTGGGCACCTCATGTGATTTAGAAATTCGCCCCCTACGTCTGCGCTCCCCGTGGTGCGTCAAGGCTCCTGATTAATAGGCCATTACGTAATAACTGTCAAGTCTCTTGAAAGATAAAAAACTGTTGCCCCGCGTGTCATCAATCTCATCATCTGTCATGATGTTGCTCTTCTGATGGATTTGTGCTCTTTCTCTGAGTGGATCTCCATAGTGTGATATGAGCGTCCAGATTTTGTATGCACAGCCTCCATAATTCTCAACCAGGAAAAGGAGAATAAAGGCACGGAGAAAAGAAAAAAATGTTGCATATCATCCTAAATTGCAGAGACGTCAATTCATGCGGCAATAATAGTATCTCAGGACCTTTATGTTTGATGAAATATGCTAGGTTATGTTCTGTGGGAGTTTTACAATATAAATTATGGACATGGATCACAGATGATCATCACTATTTTACTGTTACTAATCACAGTCAACTGGGACTGCAGTGGTTTTCTTCCCTGAAACACAGATGCTCCTCATATTCCACGTATGATGGGTGATTACAGTCTTACCTTACCTTGTAAATGACAACATCCATTCTCAGAAATGGAAAATACAAGGCTTTTTTGTTGGCTGTCTTTAAATTTTTTTAGAAAATGGAAATCAAACTTTTTTTTTCTTCCAAAATGCATTACTGTACATGTTTGAATGTTTTATTGTGCTGGCTTAGGCCTTATCTCACCTGGAAAGATTTAGAATGTAACAGCATGTCCTGTATAACAAGACTGACAGTACTCTATTGTTTTTGTATTTGTGTGGGTTTTTTTGTTTTGTTTTTTGACATTTGATTTTTATATTTTTATTCATCTCTTTTCTTTTAATTTCAGTCTGTTGTATCACTGTGACATGTTTAATGTGTGAAAAGGAAGAAAAAACAATAAAGAGGGAGATACAAAAAAAAACAACAAACATAAAATGATACTGAATTTTCATTTTATATTTTGAATTCATTAAAAAAAATCTAATAACTATTCTTATTTGCACTGACCACAACATGGATTCTAGAGATTTGTGTAGTAAATGCAAAGGTACTCTGACTAAAGACCTAAGATTCTAATGTCAGTATCATCGCCACTGCTGAAAACAGCTAACATGTGCCTAATTAACCTTGGTCACATGTGTCGCTGTCGTACCAAGTCCGTAATCACTGAACATTTTCCTTCTGTTGTTCTCACAGTTCAGTAGATTTCTTAGCTGTGATGGGAGAGGCTAGTGACATGTTTGGTGAATTTGGTTTGGACGATATAAAGAGAAAAGAGATGTAAAAGGTCATTTGTGTTCCCTTCAATGTTCAGCTACGCCAGACTGTAGAACTGCTGTAAATGGATCTCATCTGTTGTAACCCCACAAACTGTCACTGTCTTATCTATATTATAAAAGCAAAGTGGCCTCTGTGTGCATGTATGTGTGTCTTGGGATTCACACAAAATCCGTACAGAGCTGATTGCTGCAGTTTGTCATACTTATACATTTTTGGTCAAGGAACAGACTCGTAAAAATGGCAAGTTGATAGGACCAGTGTTTTGGGAGATATTAGCAGTTTTTGAATAAAATAGCCTTACAATCACGTTACTATACCCAGAACGCTTTGGCGGTGACTGCTGGACAAATGTGGTATAGCATGCACGAATACACAGCAGCATAAAAACTACCACATCTAGAACCCATGGATCACCACAGGTCAACGCACTAGTAAGGTGATAATTTAGGTAAAGTTGAATGTTATAAGGGGGTGTTGTAAACAGTAGCGGCTCAGCAATAGAGGGTGCAAGGGTACCCCCCCACCTGTCTCACATGAAGAAAAAGACATAGGAATCACCTAAAATAATTTTACAAAAACATTAATATTTAAATAAACGAGATACACGTGATACAGCCACTGAGTACTGTGTATCATGTGCATTGAAGTGTAGTTACCTCCGCCAAGGAGGTTATGTTTTTGCCGGCGTTGGCTTGTTTGTCTGTCTGTCTGTCTGTTTGTGTGCAAGATAACTCCAAAAATTATGGACAGATTTGGATGAAAATTTCAGGAAATGTTGATATTGGCACAAGGAACAAATGATTAAATTTTGGTGGTGATCGGAGGGGGGGCACTGATCTGCCTTGGCGGAGGTCTGCGCTCTCCGAGTGCTTTTCTAGTTTAAACGTGTTTTTGGCATTTAATGAGCAGTCAAGTCACATGTGTCCAAGAACTCCACAGACCCTCATTATAAAGGGCAAGTGTTTAGTGGACCCCCCTCCAATACAAGAGATAGATGACCCCCAAGGCCAAGGTTATTATCGTTAACGAAAACAAAGGAAATGACAAAAACTAGAATTGTAAAAACATTTTCGTTAACTGAAATAAATAAAAACTATATTTAAAAGAAAAAAATGATAACTAACTGAAACTGTATTGTGTGCTTACAAAACTAACTAAAATGGATAAAAAAATTATGAATAAAATTCCCTTCGTTTTCGTCTTTGTCAGTGTCGGATTGGTATAAAATCGATTTATTTCCCTCAAACAATTTTAGCTGGTGACACCATATGATATTTAACAGTCTGTCACTTCTTATCATTTGTTGTTTAGTCGTCTTCTGGTCCCCACTCTACCTGGAAACATATAGACTAAAGTTGGGAGAAAGCAGCAGAGTCCTGTCTGGAATTTATTTTAATTCAACGGTGAAGAAGATAAAAAAAATATGAAGAAACTAAAACTAAGCATTTAGAAAATAACGAAAACTAATAAAAAGTAGCAAACCTGCTCTAAAAACTAATTAAAACTAACTGAATTAGAGAAAAAAAAGTCAAAACTAAATAAAACTAAACTATAATAAAAAATCCAAAACTATTATAACCTTGCCCAAGGCGCAAAAAATTGCCCCGAAGCACCAACCACAAGAGTAAATGTCACATCCCAAAAAGAATCAATACCTTCCACAGAAACAGACTCACCAAATAGGTTTGTGAGTAATATTACTGAGCGATGAGTAAACAGCTGGATAGTTCAGTTTTATCACAACAGACTTCAGTGTGGGGAGTTGCGGGATCAATTCCCGCTATCAGTGATATGTTTTTTAGCCCTTATGTCGCCATGCGATCTACCCGTACTACCTTCACCCCTGGTCTAAATGCATTGTTCATATCATCAGTGGAAAAGACACTTGTCAGGGAAAAGACTGATTTTAACAATAAAGTCATAGAAAAGCGTGCATGTTTGAAGGATAGACGGTGAAATTTACATATAAAAACTACTTGACTGAAAACACATACTGTGTATTTTATTTTAATTTAAATTAATATTTTTAAATAGTGGTGCATGTACATTGGTGTATCCTAGTGGTGATATGTTGTTATAGTGCATCCAAAACCTGACTTGGATACTAAGCCATCAAAACATAATTTCACCAGCCACCACTGGTTGTAAAATGGTAGTCTACGGATAAAATGCTAAACATCATCTGATTGTTATGAAGCCAACTGTTCCCTTAAGTAGCTGTTTATTTATGGAACTGAGTCACTTCTCCTATAGGAGATTTAGTCACCCTTTAAAGACCCCAAGGCCATGACGTCTTTCCATCTGGAGGTTTGAATCTTTCATTTTTAGTCAGGATACCTTTGGTTCATGTTTCATTCATCTGACTGCAAAAATATCTGCAACAGTGTTGACTGAAGTGCAAAGAACGCCAACATTTTTCTTTCAAAGATTTTTGATATTGCAAAAATTCTTCAATATTTGACTCAATTACACTCTGTTCAACAGGAGTCAGGAATCGGATTGATTCTGCAGCGAGAATCTTGCTGAGGAACTCTGGGAAAAAAACCCTGTTTGCTCCTGAGGAATGTGCCACCCACTGCATATCGCTGCTCAATTAATCCGAGTGGCAGCGCATCCAGCAATGTCTGTTGGTGGCGTAAATATTGGACAGATGATTTTCAGCAGGTGGTCTCACTCCCACTCTGCAGTCACACTCCATCTCTCCATAACCTCTTCATATCTCCCTGTCTCTCCATATTTTCTGCAACCCCTCTCTCTCTCTCACTCTTGCTCTCACTCTCACTCATTCCTCTTTGTTTTTCATCCCTCCCTTTCCCTCCCATCCCTCTCTCTTCTTTCTCACCAGTCTGGTCCTCGGTGGTGTCCGCCTCATGGATTTGGTTGTCGAACCACATGTGGGCCACGGTCATGCGGTTCTGGGTCAATGTGCCCGTCTTGTCGGAGCAGATGGTGGAGGTGGAGCCGAGAGTCTCTACGGCCTCCAGGTTCTTTACCAGACAGTTCTTCTTGGCCATTCGTTTGGCAGTGAGAGTCAGACACACCTGGGAGGACGACAGGAGGTGAGAGGGGAGGGGGGGAGGGAGGAAGAGGCAAGGTGAGGATGGATGATTGTTAGTTGAAAAAGGGAGAGTATGTGCGCTCACTGGTGCAGTCAAGTATTTGTGCATGGGAAACCATGCATGGCCCAGGTGCCAGGTGTACATTGTGTGTACGTGTTTGTTTGTGTGTGATTTCTGTATATCTGGCCAGCTGGTTAAGAGCAGGTGCAGAAGGACATCAAAATACATCAAACAGACACATTCCATATGCCGCATATGACACTTAAACATAGCAACACAAACATTTCCTGCTGTGTCTAAACTGAAGGCAATGAAAGAAACCAGTGAGTGGAAGTTAATTTCTGTTCTGTGACTGGTGAAATGTCGACTGATGGCATTTTAAATGCCAGCTGGCATCCACCTCAGCTCATACTTTAGTTTTGCTATTCTCTTGTGTAGAAAAAAGTTCGATGCACCTAGACATTGGAGCAACTTCAACAATCAGCAATAAATCATAAAACCTCCTTGGCTGTGTCCTGCACTATCCTTAGCACAACGGCTTAACGTTCACTCAGGATGAATTAGTGTGAAGAAAAACACAGGTGTAACTAATAACAATGATGATGGCTCCATAGCATGTAGGAGTGCCAGTAAGAATGTTAGTAAGCCAGGCGGCATGACGCCAGGACTCTGGAATGCAGCCACTGGTTAGATTATTAGTTACACCTGTGTTTGACAAGTCTGAAATGGATGACAATAGCTGAAATCACTATTTATTCACTCTTCACTGCACACTATATAGAAAATTCTATACACAGGAACATAATGTGTCAGATGACAAAATCCGCTCTTTTGCCTGATTCATATTTGATTGATCGAAATAGTTTTTGCCATCTATTATTCAGTTCAGTGGCTTTTTCCTGCAGGCAAATTCAAAAAATACTTTCTCAGACATTATTCAGGTCATTCCTTTAATCCGCCAGCTGTCTGATTTTCCCTTTTTTCACCTTTAGCACAAAGCAAGATGGTTGTTAGCTTTCAGTAAGTGACAATTCGTGCTACACCGCTTTTTAGTGAGTTGGAGGATCAAGCACTACATAAAGGATAACAGTTCTCCTTTCAAAGTCTAAAAACACTTGACTCTATTAATGGAAAGAGCATCATGCAGTGCAATATAGAAAACAAATATAGGAACAGCACTGGTCCAGCTGGAAATTAAACTCAGTACTTACCCTTACTGCATGAACAAAATCTGCTCACTGACACTGAAACTCGGCCACATTCCAACATATTATTAGGCCATTTTTGGATGGGGATCATGTCATGGGGACAGAGTGTCATGACTGTGAACCATGGCATTGTCCTGTATAAGGTGTGTACAATTAGTTTTCCTAAGCAAGAAGATTGATTGACTTGAGTTATCTTCAAACTGCAAAATTTGACTATGGCCAGTCTTCCCTCTCAAAGAACAGAATGGGTGTTCCCCAAGGTTCAATCCTAGGACCATTGCTTTTTAATCTATTTATAAATGATCTGTCTGACTACAAGTTTACCAGAGGGTGGCTGCCAGCTTTATGCTAATGACCATCCCCATAAATCTAACGAGGCAGCACAGACCCTAACTGCAAAGAGGCAAAGGAAGCTCCCAATTTAAACCCAGTTAAACACAAACACTCTACTCACAGTGACAGTAGCTAGTAGTCCCTCAGGCACATTGGCCACGATGATGCCAATGAGGAAAATGACAGCCTCAAGCCAGGTGTAGCCCAGGATGAGTGACAGGATGAAGAAGCTGACGCCAAGGAAGACGGCCACACCTGTGATGATGTGGATAAAGTGTTCGATCTCAATGTTGATGGGCGTCCGGCGGACCTCCAGCTCAGATGCCAGTGTGGCGATGCGTCCCATCACTGTACGGTCACCTGTGGCTATGACAATGCCACGAGCCGTGCCTAAGGGGGAGGGTTGAATAAAGATATCTGTTAGAGAGAGGTCGCTAAGCTAAAAAACATACTTTCTTTACTCAGGTACAATTACAAGTACTGCAGTAAAAGTGAAAAAAGTTTTGCTTTGTTTTTGTCATTTCTGTCTGTTTTTATCTTCTATGTTACTTTTGTCTTATTTTTTTCTTTTCCACTGTATACACATTTTCTTCTTGTTCATGTTTATTTTGTGAGATAAGAACCATCTGGATATATCAAGAGGTTGACATTTCTATGGTCTATTGTGCAGAAACTGGTCTTGATGTTTAGAAGGCATGCAATAATGTTAAAAAAAAATATATATATATATACATATATATATATATATATATATATATATATATATATATATATATATATATATATATATATATATATTATTATTATTATTATTATTATTATTATTATTATTATTATTATTATTATTGATAATTCCTCTTGAATCTATTAAATGAAGTAAAGAGCCTGTTTTGAAAATGTAACAAGCAAAAAGTACAGATATGTTTTGGAAGATGAAGTATATAATGCCTGAAAACTCTACTTTAGTGCAATAATTAAGTATTTGTACTTTATAGTTACTTGTCTTAAAAATATTGAGATGAGGATAAGATGCTAAGAAAAAAGATAGGCTAAAAATAGATAATTCTGTCTTACAAATAACAGTTTATGAGCTAAATGTCTTTTGGCGTCTCTCCTCATGACACAGTTAACGCCATTGATCTTGGTAACCCTCACAGCTTTGGTCACATACAACAAGTACAAGCATCACTGCAGTGATCCACAAAGAGACAAATGACTGTTGACAGTATATAAGACTCTGCAGGAGTTGAGCGCTGTACTTTGTAACCTAGAAGGAGGGTTGACCGCAAGGTGATGCCTGGATGAAGACTATGACGGATGCTGGTGTGGCTAAATTAAAGGTGTTAGCAAGTGATTGATGTTTGGGAAAACTGAGCAGATGCCTGACCGACTGAGTGAGGAAGAATCGGAATTTACATGCAATTATGTCAGTTTAGGACCTTGTGGTCGGTGTTTTCACATATACTGTGTATTTAGATGAAACGCCTCCTAGCTAAAGTCATTTCAGTCCAGATCTGTGGATTATCCACATGAATAAATAAGATACTGTTTCTTTAAAGCATCGTCTCTACTGATTTATGTAAAACCTTCATTTTCAAAATACATTTACCAACGCTATTAGTACGGAAGCTTAAATCTTGATCCATATTACTGTCTGTACTGCTCTAAGCAAAATTAAATAGCAGATCAAATAAAGGCATCCGTACACTGCTGTCATGACTAATATGGATATTCAGCCTCTGGATAAACCACCTGACACTGCCATACTCCATCTTATGATAAAAAGAAGTTTAGACAGTAAATATTGACAAAGTTGCAGATAATAATATCAAATTCCCATTAGAATTCCTTCTGCATCACCATCTGATGATGGATAGTGCTGAAATACCATATACAATCCCTGTTGCTTTAGTCTCTAATGTAAACATTCATTAATACATTCAAAGTCAATAACTATACATTGAATAACACGGACAAATGGAATAGTGACTCATACTGTGTCAAATAAACTCAGTGTAAATCTCCAATGAGGATGAGTAGATCTCTCTTAATCTCTGGTAAAGAAAAGGCATTCACAGGCGATAAGAGACTGTCTTGGCCAGATGTGGCCCACTGACCCTCAACACAGTTGGTGGAAAAGAAACAGATGTTGCGGGTCTCCAGAGGATTTTCATGGGTGAACTCTGGGGATCGGGTCTGAGGCTCTGATTCTCCCGTCAGAGAAGAGTTGTCCACCTTCAGAGAGAGAGAGGTAGACAGGAGGAGACAAGTGCGTTATCCCGAGAGAGTGACACCGGAGAGAAGAGAGAGAGGTGAGACTGACAGGAGGGAAATGAAAGAAGTACCGAGGATCGGCAACAAGTGCAACTGTGTTATACTCTGTCATCTCAAAGCCTTCTCCTGGTTTGTGCTGATTTCTCATGTTCAAACTTGAAAGGCTCTACATTTCTTCGTAGGTGACGCAACTTTTACAAGTGACCAAGGTTTTATTGCATGGCTTTAAAAACTCAAAAGTGAATGGTAGCAATGCTCGAATGGTGCCATTTTAACAATACAGCAACAATAAAGAAAGTAACAGAGGTGAGACAAAGTCATCTGAGCTTTGGAATTTTATATCAAGACCTGCTGCTATCGATTATTTTTGTCAATCAATTCATCTATTGATTGTTTTCTACTATTTGATTCACTTAAATGATTATCTGAATGGGCGGAAAAAAAATTTGTAAAAATGTGAAACTGACATGTATATAACAACAAGAGTAATAAGAGCATATAAGTATATATAAAAAATTAAGGAAACGAAGCTTCAATTCAGGAAAATTGTGAATGAATAATTATTTTTTAATCGATTTGAGTTCGATTGAATCGATTATTCAATTAATCATTTCATCTCTACTGACATCCGGTTGTAAAGAAAGTCCAGTAAGAGCCAGGTCAAGTGTGAGTTATCAGTATATTTTTTATTTAAATGAACCAGTGTTAATCATATCATTTTAATCATCTCCGATTCATTAAGTAAATCTATTCTCAGACACAATACCAGGATCCCCCTGCCTCCCCCCATGGTTCACAGGGGTGTATTTCGAGTCAGTTACCGTAGTAACAGGCCATTAGTTTTAGTAACATCAAGGATGTTGGACTAACTACACCACTGGTCGTCCATCAGTAAAGAAACAACCCAGGTGGGAGAATAAAATGCTGCCAATTTGCATTTTTACCAAACACAACTACATTACTTTAATGTTTCTGAACCAAAAATAGGTTTTGTATTGAAATCTTTCGAAATGTGGAGATCAGTGTAGGGTGTTTTAACTGCTCATGCCCATTTTCAATGTTAAGTTCATAGGTAGACCCCAAGGGGTCTTGTTCACAAGTGAGGGAAGGATGGAGCATGAGACTGACAGACGGATTGGTGCAGCGTCTGCAGCGATGCAGTCACTGTATCAGTCGGCGTGGTGAAGAGGGAGCTGAGCTGAAAGGCAAAGCTCTTGATTTACCGGTCAATCTACACTCCTACTCTCACTTATGGTCATAAGCTTTGGGTCATGACCGAAAGGACAAGATCCCAGATATAATCGGCCGAAATGAGTTTCTGCCATAGGGCGGCTGGGCGCACCCTTAGGGATAGGGTGAGAAGCTCAGTCACCAGGGAGGAGCTCGGAGTAGAGCCGCTGCTCCTCCACATCCAGAGGGGCCAGCTGAGGTGGCTCGGGCATCTGTTATGGATGCCTCCTGGACGCCTCCCTGGGGAGGTGTTCCAGGCATGTCCTACTGGGAGGAGACCTCGGGGAAGACCCAGGACACGTTGGAGAGACTATGTCTCTGGGCTGGCCTGGGAACGCTTCAGGGTCCCCCCGGAAGAGCAGGAGGAGGAGTCTGGGGAGAGGGAAGTCTGGGCATCCCTGCTTAGACTGTTGCCCCCACGACCTGGCCCCAGATAAGCGGTAGAAAATGGATGGATGGATGGATGGATGGATGGATGGAAGTTCATAGGTAGCTATTTAATAGGGATGCACAATTTGGTGAAAAAGTCATATATGACAATATTGCCATGCACATTCAGTTTTTCCAATAATTTCATCTCAAATTGAACTAGCATAAAAACACAAATGTTTCAAAATTTTTTCTCTGAATCCATAATATCACTGTACATTCACTGGACCTTTGGCAAAAACTGCACAGACTGACATTTCACTTACAATTCAATTGCTTGTGCAGTTTAATTTAAACTATAGGTATTATATCTTTCTTATTTTTATGGTTATATTTAAACATTATTAGGCTTAATTAACAGGTTAAACTTGGAGAAAAAGTTTGCAAAGATGTGGGGAAAAGTAACTCACGTTGGATGTAGTGATATTTAAACCAAACCCGAACCACAGTACTTTAATAGTTTGAACTTATAAACTTGCATGACTAAGGATGCAAACTCCAATCTCTGGCAGCAAAGTTCCTTTAGTCCAAACCTGTGCACCTGAGACACCTTAAGCCCAGTGAAGACAATGAATGAATCCATCCATCAATGATGAATTACTTTATCATTACACTTTTCCATGGCTGACATTTTACATGTGCGGTTTTCAAAAATGTAAAAAAAAAAAAAATTCTGGCAGTCCAGTTGAAATAAAAGCCAAAACACGAACACATAAAATACCACCATTAGTTTTCCATCACAATAACAATGTCCAAATCACACTCATTTAATGTTAATCTACATTAATTTATAACTATAACATTAACATAAATTAACATTGTCAATGTCACAGTTATTGCTTCTCCATCTATTATCTCAGTCTTTTATTGACCACAGCATATTGTTTAAAACCAAAAATGATAATGTGCTGTTTGTCTGTAGCCAAATGACACTCAGTACACTACTGTTACATTTGACAGGTGTCATGTAAACAGTATTTTCAGGTTAGATTTTCCAAGTAAGATATGTGGAATGTTCAGATGCAATTCTGGTTTTCTAAGGATTCTTTGGACACAAATAAAGCAAATTTGGAACCTGAATCTAATTTGCATGTTACTGGCCAACTGGAGTAGAGAGAGACAAAGATGATATGAGATATTTATATCTTTGATACTTGGATATGAGCAAGTATCGTAGAGCTGACCTTTTCCAGAAGGTGTTAGAAAAAATTAAAGAGGGAGTTCACACTGTGGAACCAGTGGGCAACTTTGAAAAACACTATTTTAATGGGGTATGCACAGATAAATGTAAATCAGAATATTGTTAAATATTGTAAACTGACTATTAGGATTTTTTTCATTTCAGAATAAGGGTAAAAACCAAAGTATTTTGTGCTTGTAGATTTAAATGTGTTTCATCATCGTACGTTTCTATTAACTTTTAGTATAATTATTAATTGAGTTGAGGTCAAGTCATGTAAAGTCATGAGGCAGAAGTTACAGTGAACTCACAAGTCATTAGTGGAAAAGTCTTTTATGATTCTCAAGTTGACCTTAAAAATCATCAAACGCCTGAGTTGAGTTTGATTCTTGTACAAGTCGCCTGTGTCGAGTCCACACCTCTGGAAACTAATTAAAACTAAATGCTATTAGACCCAAATACTGAAATGTTGGAGGAAGTACAAGTACAAAGAACATCTTGCTTCCTTAAAGGGTACATTGTAATAACTTTGTCTTCTTACAGGAAACGAAAAATTATCTAGCATGACCAAAGTCAGCAGATTCCCTCTGTGGCCCGTGCACCCCCCCCCCACCCCTGCTGGTACCTTGCATCCGCTGGAGGAGATCACTCGGAGGTCAGCTGGGATGCGGTCTCCCCCTTTGATCTCCACCAGATCTCCCTGCACCACAAGTTCAGCATTGATCTGCATCTTCTCCCCCTCCCGGATCACCATGGCTTGCTGGCAATGAATGAAAAAATAAAGACAGTGTTAGTGAGAGAGAGAGAGAGAGAGAGAGAGAGAGAGAGAGAGAGAGAGAGAGAGAGAGAGAGAGAGAGACCAGAAGGGAGTGTGAAGAAGTGTGTGTGAGAGAGTCTGGGAACAGAGAGGATTTAGTCAGCAGAAGAGAGGGAAGAGCAGTAAAAAAGAAGAGCCAGAGGGGGTAAAAGGTATATGAAAGGAAGAGATAGTGGAGAAAAGGAAGAAGAGAGCAGGGGTGAAGACAGGTAAGGAAAAAGAAGCACAAGGTAGGAGTGAAAAGAGCCTAAAAAGATTAAAGAATTAGGGAATCGAAGTGCTAGAGGTGGATAACGCAGGGGGAGTTTTTATGCAAACACACTCACAATCCCAACTTGGCTCAAACATTTATTCTTCCTTTGTGCAAGCTTATTAGGTTTCCACTAAAGTGAGTGTGTAAGCCCTACTTGAGGGACGGCTTATTGATTCAGAAAGCTCTGAGACTACACCAAACACTGCACGCATCAACTTACCTGTGGTACCATTTTCTTAAAGGAGTCCATGATGCGGGAGCTTTTGGCCTCTTGGAAGTAAGAGAAGCAGCCTGTAATGATCACCACGGCCGCCAGCACCACGCCCAGATACAACTGCAACAGGGGTGAAGCAGAACCACGGGGGGGGGGGGGGGGGGGGGGGGGCTGTGTCATTATCGACTTAAAGCAGAGGAAAAGGGGATTTACAGACCTCAGACAGGTTTTAAAAGCAGCAAAACTTTAAACGGAGCGAGAGAGAAGAGTTTAAAAGAAAAAAAAAAGGAAGACAGAAAGAATGAGCCTGGGGAAACTCTGGGTCTTAGCTGGAGATTTAAAACGGAACAGAGCTAGATTCTCGTGTACTATTCCTGTCATCTTGGACGCTTCATTCAGTGTTAGTCCAAGTGAACATCTGTTTTCCAAACCCAGAAAAACCAAGAACTGAGACACTGATCACTGAGGCCACCAAGAGACTTCTCCTTCTCCTTCTTCTTTTTTTATTTTAAAGCTGCTGTAGGACTTGTAGTTGTGTGACAGGCAAAGGCTGAACACTTCTATTCTGGTTGTTTTTTAAATTCTTCTCAGTAAATATTTTCAGTTCTGCGCGTGAGAGGTGCCAGTAAAAAAAAAAAAACTGTTATGATTCAGCTCATAGTGAAGTAAACAAGACAGTAAGGCACTTCGGATGAAAGCATCTGCCAGCTGGTGTACTGTATGTCCTGGACCCAAGGAGAGTACAATTCCTAAATCCTGAGAAGTTTGCTCTTGGAAGGTGCAGCTTTGATTTGACAGCAACAGCACAATGTTTTTGCTATTTTACACTTGAATTACTTTTTTTTATTATTGCAGTGCAAAATACTCTGTACCAAGGAATACATCTATATCCTCAGAAAATCACTTGTCAGTGTTCACAACATTTGCCTCCTACTGAGCGTTCATATTCCAACCCCTTTGCTTTGTCTCTGCTTGTGTTTTTTTGCAGATTCGGGCTTTTTTTGTTCTTTCAGTCTTCTTATTTGAGGAGACACCGGATGCAAAGTATAATAAATGTGCAAATAAGCAGACTAATGCATGATTTCCATGTTGAAAACTGGCTTCATGAGAAGTCTGTAGTACGTTTCTTAAAACTGCTCGAGACAATGGAGTTGTTCACCTTGACAAATGCTTGAAAATAATCAAAGTTGAATTCTAATCTGACAACAGCATTGTGTAAGATCTTGTTAGAGTGGATTTTCATCTTAAATAACCCATTTCACATTATGCAATAGTGTGAGTGCCAAAGCTGCAGGCGGTTGGGACTTTAAAGAAGCTCACCAGAGCATCCAGCTGTACATACTCAGTACTGAACGCACAGATTAAATCATGAAGAGATTAAAGCTATCGCATGTGTGCATGTGTGTCTATCTTCAGTATGTTACTGTATATTATGCAAGGCGGCTTTAATGCCGTCTGGGGTGGTGAGGATACTGAATGATGATTGCATAATGACTTCGAGTCATAAAGTGCGATATGCTTGACTGCTCGGCTCCATTTGCTCAGCAGTTGGTGTGAGTATTTATCCGTGCTAATGCTAGGACCGATGCCAGTGTCAGCGGTTGTTTTTACGTCACAGTTTCAGCAGGAGGGGACTCAGCATCAGTGTGGGACTAAATCAGAGTGTGTTGTAATGTTTTTTCCCCTTTTTTTGCTTCTAAGTTTTAATAACTGTTGGGTTTTTACTTTCCTTTTCCTCCTTTCCCTCCCTACATTTCTTCCTTCAGTGATTTCAGGCTCTGTGCAGGCTTATGTGTGATCATTTCGCTGCCACTTTGACCAGAACCTTGGAAACGGAAGTCTTCATCTCATACGGCCACCCTTAGGGAAGCTCATCCCTGCCAATGCAATGAAAAAAGATGAGCAAAGAGCATCTCAAAATAACACTAGATACTACGGCAGGATTTTCAGCGAGAACGTCATGAATTTAGTAAACCAAGTGATTAGAATTAGAATGAAATCATTTTCAAAGAGTAATATTTTAGTAATACAATGTCATTATTTTGGCAATTTCTCATTATCATGAGTTAAGTCATTATAGTGAAATACCTGGTCATTATTTTGAGGAAATATTCCCTTTATTTTAGATGCTAAGACGTTATTTTGGCTCATGGGATCTTTTTTTTCTTTTGATTCCATGCCACAAAATATATAAAAAAAAAGAAAAAAAAGTGAAGAAAATTCACCAGAAATAGATGATGCATTTTCTCCCTTTCTGTCTTCCACTGTAAAGCATAAATGGAACAGATATGGGGAGGGTTTGAAAATGTGAAATTAACACCTCTTTGTCATGTAGCTGCATATTCCTGTTTTATGTGACTGTGTTTCCTCATGCCTACCTGCCTTTTGCCCTGTGTGAGAGATTATCATGTAAGGTGCACACTTATACATACATAATGCATGCATGTTTTACAAGCAGTTTCTCACGTTGTCATTAACTGGCTCATCCTCCGTGGCCACCTGGATGCTGTAGGCCAGGAAGCACAGGATGGCACCGATCCAGAGCAGGATGGAGAAGCCGCCGAACAGCTGACGGCAAAACTTGACCCACTCCGGGGTTGTGGGAGGCGGGGTCAGGGCGTTGGGACCATCTCGAGCCAGCACCTCAGCAGCCCTGGCGTTGGTCAGGCCCTAGGGGAGAGTCATTTTTAGGAATAAATGTCTTTCTGCCTGAGCCGGGAATCTTATTACAACACAACGGCCCATTTTCTCTGCAGCTTAAAAAGCAATTTTACTGCTAGTGTTGCAGAACATCAAGTATTCCTGTCTGGCCTATTTAACACCAGAAGTATAATAAACTGGGTGACTCTTCTCATCTAAGGTGCTTGGCCATAAACCTGTTAGATGAAACTTTAGTGGAGTTTTGTTTTACCTCCAGACATTTTACACCGAGCGACCGTGGTCTAATTTATCGTATGTGTGAAAAATACAGGAAATACTGGGTGGCACTGTGTTTAAAGGGACGTTCATGAGGCTGACACAAGATCTATGATCAGGGTTTTATTTCTATCGAAAAAGCTCAGGCTGCACCTCACCTCTGGGTTTGTGTAAAGCACTAGAGCTGTTACGATATGGAAAAATGAGCTGATTACACATTTTTATACAACTATTTGTGATTAATGGTATTTTTGATATTATTTTTGGTGACTATATGCCAATGCTGTGGTATGTGCCTTACAATAGTTTAAGTCAGGGGGGAAAATCCCAGTTTATAGTGGGGTGGGGGGAGTAAATTGTAAAATCTCAGAGACTTATTCCTGGGGGGGCAAGGAAAAACATGCTGTATCTTTTTACTGTTTTGTCTGGCATGCTCTCTTATTCTCCATTGAAACTTACCTTACAGTGTTGTTCAGATGTTTTCAATAATGATATTAAAAGTACTAATAATATCTTCATCCTAGATCCGTCCGGGGCCTGACATTTAACTGCATCCATCTACTGCCTTGTAGGTTGAACTACCAGTAAGTGGAGTTACTAGTCAGCCTGCAGGCTCATATCATCCATTATCATCACTGATAAATAAACACTCATCTAAATGATCCAGTGACGGTAACGGTGTGTTGTTTCTGAAGACATGACCTTGTTAATAAGCTCTGTTCTGTCTTGTGTTTTTAACCCTTTCATGCATACTGGTCACTACAGTGGACAGTTATTCTACAGCTTTTCTCTTGTATATTTATGGGTTTTGTTGTTTTAGTTGCATATCAGCCAACACAGTGGACACTTCTGCATCATTTCATACACTGCAATTCATACCATTACTGTAACTTTCCTGTTCTTGATAAACCTGAACTGCAGTAACATATGTGAGTGTAAATCAATTGTTAATTGTTACAAGACTGTAATCAAGATTTTTGGTTTTTTTTAACAAAAAGTTGGGGAGTTTTTTGCATATTATCTGAGTGAGTAATAACTGATAATATAGTATGTTAAAATGTGAGAAAAGATTAGCAGCATTTAAAAACGTTTTTATTTCATAGTTTTCACGCAGTTTGTCAATAAATGCATGTTTCTTGGCTTCAAAAAATTAAACACGTGGTGTCCAGCTGAGTGGACATTTTTGGATTTGGTTCATAAAAAATTAAATCACATTGTTTTTTTTGTTTTTTTTCTTTTCATGTCTAAAGAGGAAAAAATCACTGAGGAAAAAAAAAAATCTTGCTTAAGGTTCTCATAATTTATGCATGAAAGGGTTAAATCCATGCTTTTTTTTTTCTTAAATTTATTGGTTCAAATGCTTTTTCTTTTTGACATCTTAAAGTTTGTTTGTTCAAAATGTATATGTTTTGTATATCTGAATATTTTCAATAAAGTTAAGGGGAAAAAAATGACCTTATTAATAAGCATTAGCTACTTACTAGCTTAAGTGGAATGCTGATAAATTTGTATTTGTATTTATTTATTTACCACAATAAAAAACAGTGCAGGGAGGGAACGAAGCCCAAAGGGCTTGTACAGAGTTCCACTCCCATCATCTACTATAAATAAAAAATAGAATGTACAAACATAAGAAAACCATAATTAAACAACAATTAACAATATAGAAAACACTGAAAAAGTCAGGACAGGAGATGTTTTTTCAGTAAGTTTTTGAAAGATGAAAATGACAATATAGACTTTAGAGACATGTCTAGATTGTTCCACAATTTAGGACCTCTAAATAAAATATTAAATTGATGACTAGATGTTCGACAGAAGGGTAAATGAAGATTGTCACTATGTCTAGTTGAGCATAAATGTAAATCGCATGAAAAACTAAAAAAATGATGAAAAGTGTCCGGAAGATCTTGCTTATTATTGATAAACTTGTGCACAAATAAACATGAGTGATAAACACTGAGTTCATGAACGGGTAGTATTGAATATTTCCTAAAAACTGGTGCTAATAAAAGGCGGTGAAATTGGAAAAAAGCAGGACAAATGTTGCTATTGCTATTACAAGTGTGTGCTCGTTGAACAGTTGGTGTGATAAATGACTTAGTGTCTTTCAGTCGTTGTGGTTTTATATTTCCGTTGGACTGGCTGTTGCCAGTGCCTGCGTCGGACTTTCTAAAAATAGAAACAGCGGACCTGCAGCTCGCGCTCAAAGTTGAAGAGGGCCTCGTGCACTGTATCATAGTAAGGAAGGGGGTGGGGAGTTGTAATGTCCAAAACTTAAAAAAAAACAAAAAAACACTTTTTTTCCACTTTTATTATAAATAGGATCACTTTTATCGTGCCTTCATTGGATTTTGATAAATTATTTAAAATTATTTTCTTGTTTTGTTTGTTTTGTTTGTTTGTTTGTTTGTTTGTTTGTTTTGGGGGGGGGGGTACATTTCCCCCTGTCCCCCCTGGATTTTCGCCTATGGTTTCATTATACACATACACCTCATGAAGAAGACATTTCTTGGCACATATTGTAAATTACATATATGTGACAAAAATAGCGAAACAAAGTACAAAATAAATTACAGTGACATGAGTTCTCTGTTGAAATAACAGCAGGAGATGATGAATTTGACGCAACAAGATAAATTGTCAATCAGCAGAAATCAATGTGGAAATAATGACAAAATGCTGTATGTTGTTTCTGTGTTAGTTTCACCCATCTGATTTCATACAGGTCACCAGAGGAAAAATACATAGCAATATGTGAGTTCATTCTCCTAACTGAATTAGTAGTGTTCTAAGAATTTTGACCTCAATAAACCCATGTAAAAGGGAGAGGAGAGGTCTCAGTTGTCATAACAAGAAAAAACATAACAAGATCAAAATGACAAACAGACAAAACAAGATAAAACAGAATCAGACAGGCGTCGTGTAAAACACATAACAGGATAAAAACATCAAAAATGAAAAGCTAAAAAAAACATAACAGATGTAAGAAGAAAGTAACTTAGAAGATGTCTAAAGACTTTCAGAGACAGTGTTTTGATTGAATCACAAGGGATGCAAGGTCCCGTCCCTTCCACTGTGTCCTATGGGATGTAACTGAGAGGAAAAAATGAATAGTGGTCGAAGGAGAGACAAATAATTTCCTTATCCCATGTGACTTGTGCTGCCATTTACATTTACAATGTTTGTCTACTTAAATATAATTTTACAAGTCCAGAAAGTCCCAGTCTGTGGCACTTTTATACTTTTGTTATTTCTATACATTTATAGATATTTTATATACTGTATATCAGGGGTGTCAAAGTCATTTTAGTTCAGGGGCCACGTTCAGCCCAATATGATCTCAAATGGGCCAGACCAGGAAAATAATAATGGTGAAAAATGTAGAATTACATGATGAAAATGTTTACATCTACAAAGCTTCCTTAAAAATATAAATAATATGAACATTATACATGTGCATTACAACTTACAGATCACAGTGGAACTACAAACACAGAAAACATTTAGCAACAGGCAGAATATTGTTAAAATTACATTTATTTTGCATAAGACATTTCAGGTTGTCCATATTTGTTCAGGTTATTCACATTTTTTGTGAAAGGATAGTTTATAATTGTAAACATTTTCATGTTTTACATTAAAACAAAGACAACATTTGGAGTTGTCATTATTTTTTTTAGGTTATTATGGACTGGTCTGACCCACTGGAGATCACATTGGTCTGTATGAGGAACCAGAACTAAAATTATTTTAACATCCTTGATTGCTCATATCTTAGGTGTAATTATTGCATTTCACACATTCATCCCACAGGCCAGACTGGACCCGTTGGTGGGCCGGTTTTGGCCCACAGGCCGTATGTTTGACACCTTTTATACTGTTGTTATCGTTGTTATTTGTATTTAGATGTTTTATATATATCCTTTTACTTTTATATTTTTTTGTGGTTGTTGTTTCAGCTGGTTGTGGAATAAAGGACAAGTTGTTGATCATTTTCAGATGTGTCTATTTCACAGTTTTACAATTTTTTTTTTGCCTATTGAAATAATCATTAAATTGAATCAAATCGAAGAAAATGATAATTAAAAAAAAGTCAATAGCTGCAGTGCTACACCAGTGACAACCACTGCCCCACAAGCACTGCCACCCCAATTTGACTGTCTTCACCTAATACTGTGAGATGCAGTTTGCTCTGACAGTCACTAAAACAACCTTCAAAGGCCTACTTTGGATTCTGGCACCAGTCTTTTGTCTGTGAGTGTATAAAGAGTGGACTTCACGTCTTTCTCCCCCTCTCATTCATCTTCTTCTCTCCCTGTTCATCTTCTCTCATTTCTCTTTGACTTCACCTCCTCCTCCTGTTTGTTTTTCCCTCATATTGTTTTTGTCATGTTGTTTTTCCCCTGGTCTCAGGTACAGTGGTGGAATTTGGACTTGTCATGAACAAGCCATGAAGTGTTATTACGCCGATGAACAATTTTGCTGTGTCGTATTTCACATGGCAGGTTATGTTGTCATGGCTAATACCAACTTGTTATTAACTCCTCAAACAATGTCAACTGTACATTATAACTGATCGAATGACACGTAACGACTCCATTCATACAGACTCACCTTCATGCTCATGACAGCTGTCGCATCAGTCTTAAGCACACTTCATATTAAAGTGTTACTAAATACAGCTTTAATGCTTCATTTTACACAGTCTGGCTGACAGTTTTCTTTTTTCAACCTGTGCTATTGGAGCTCCCAGCTTCTACATCCCCTAAAGCTTTTCTCCCAAAAAAATGTGTGACTAATACAGTAGTGTCAGAGGAAGTCGCAAATGGCTTAAACACTGTCATTGTCGTTGATTCATCTGTGTGTATCTGCCTTGGTTAAGCCATTTATCAAAGTGTGTGAGTGTCTGCATGTGTGATTGAAGGATTAAGGATGAAGAAGGTGATCTGGGGACAGCATGTAGACCAACAGGATGCTTGGTCTCACTTTGGATGTTTCTCTGCCGCAGAAGAAACCACAGATTTTATCTCTACAAGGTGGTATTAAAGCTGACTTTGTTGTGTGTTTGTGTGCATGTGTTACTGTAATGAGAATGTGTGTGAGCTGTTACCTGAGCGAGGTCTAGTCCATAGCGTTTTCCCAGATCATCCAGGGAGATTTTGTGGTCATCCTACAGGGATAAAAAGACAAAATGTTTTTCAGTAAAACCAAGAAGACCGAGACTTTAAATTATTGCAGAAAAAAATGTTGCTTTTGAAATGAACAGAAAACTGTATCCTCAAAACAATGCATTTAATGGTCTGTTGAACCTCAGCACAGCTGAAAAGCAACGCTGCAGGAGGAAAATGTGACATGCAACTAGTTTAACAGTGAGTGGATCATGAAGAAATAAGACTGATTAAACTTCTATGTACCTCCACCCTACTGAAAAATATTTTATTCTCTCTATCTGACCTGGATCAAGCAACTTGATATATATGATTCATTCCTCAAGACAGATCAAAGAGGTCAAAGACTGGCTCACTCTTCCTGCATCTCCAAACAGCTAGAGCTGGGTAAACTGTCGGTCTCCAGCCATAAAATATGTTCTTCACTGATAACTTCAGGTTTACACAAAAATATACCAAGTCTACCAGAACAGGAGTCTTCAAGTAAAACAGCAAGAGGTCCAGCACATTAGCCCTCCTCTCAGACAGACAGACAGACAGACAGACAGACAGACATATATTGTATTCCATTGCTAATGCACTTAACCCATAAGGACTCACTTTTGTGTCAACTTCCAAATATAACCTTTCTAAAGTGATTTATCACCATTTATTAAAAGATTATCCTCTGTATTTTGCTTTTTTTGTGTGTGTAAATCATGTATTTCCCTATATTTAAATCACCGATCATGTAGATATTCATTAAATCTCATTAAATCTCTCATCTCAAATTAAAAGGTTATATAACAAAACAGAAGAAAACTGAAGGAAAAAAATGAGTTTTTCAGCAAATCTCTCATTAACTGAATAAAAACCCAGTGTGTCCATCCACTGTCATTGATCCAACTCCAGGGGTTTTACTGGTGAATCAATGTTGTAGAAGATGATGGTGTTTCCATGGTAACTACGGAGCCTCTGAACATGGGTCATATCTGATGACCATGAAAAGACGACAAACTGTATTTAACACCAATTATTTACACGTATTGATAGGTTTAATGGATCAACACGTATTGAATATTTTAGATCAATAGATAATTTAAGTCGACGGTGGATGTTTGGGACAGACAGACAGACAGACAGACAGACAGATAGACAGACAGACAGACAGACAGACAGACAGACAGACAGACAGACAGACAGACAGACAGACAGACAGACAGATAGATAGATAGATAGATAGATAGATAGATAGATAGATAGATAGATAGATAGATAGATAGATAGATAGATAGATAGATAGATAGATAGATAGATAGATAGATAGATAGATAGATAGATAGATAGATGGATGCACTATCTGTTAGGTATGTTTTGAGTATACATAATATTATAAGCCACTGTTAACCATCTGGTTTTCTTCAATTCCTTAAACCTTAAAGAAATAATAAAACACAATTTACAACTGTACGTCACACAAACCACAGTTGACTTAAAGAATCAAACACTGACTAGTGGTCCACATCATGGTCAAGGGGAGGTTTCACACCTGTACCGGATCACACTGGATCAAATAACCAAAAGTCTGGACTAAATGAGGAGGGTGTGAAAGCACCTTGGGTTTCCAAACCAAAAATACTCCATGCCAGAGTTTCCCTGCACAGTTTCCAGATTGTTTTTTTGTGTCTGTCCTCAGTAGGCATAGGATGGTTAGGGTGGATGGTGGATTTGCAAAATTCCCAATAAGGACCACAGTTCACATCTCAACTCCCTGTCATGGTCAAGGTTATTATCGTTAACGAAAACTAACGAAATGACAAAAACTAAAATTGAAAAAATATTTTCATTGACTAAAATAAATAAAAACTGTAATTAAAAGAAAAATCAATAACTAACTGAAACTGTATTGTGTGCTTATAAAACTAACCAAAATGTATAAAAATCTTGGATAAAATTCCCTTTGTTTTCATCTTTGTCAATGTCCGATTGATATGAAATCGATTTATTTTGCTCTAGCAATTTTAGCTAGAGGCACCATATGACACATATCACACAAAGTAAAAAAGGTTGTTATTATGGAAAAAACTACTGCAAGGTTACAAGTGAAACTAGAAAAATTTGAGAGAAGATGGAAACCAATAATTCAAGTGATACAAGAGCTCTAAATACCTCTTTTTGTTTTTAATATTGCTTTTTTTTTGTCACCTGTCTTGGTTTGGCAAATACATTTATTTGTGCTGGTGGAATATTAGAAGTCAGATTTCAAGAATGTTGTTGGTATCTGTGTAAAATATATATGACCTTGACATGTTTTTGACCTATATGTAAAAGGCGTAGTATGAGCAGTTATGAATGAAAGTAATGTGATATGGATCGAGTGATTTATAGACTGAGGCTGGTGTGATTTTTGTACATCTCCATGTGTTTTATATGGGTGGAATAAATAAAAAGTTCAAAAAAAAAAAAAATTGACCCTTTTTTTAAGATGGCTTAAACAGAATTTAATGGCCATTTCACAGCATACTGGCAAAAACGTGTGACTCCTAGAATTTATGAAAATGCATTTATTTGAGACTGATCTCAAGAAATAGCATTGTATGACACACCAGTTCTTATGGCATTTGGCGTGCTATACCTACATGTTTTCAACCTTTTGCGTGTTATTCAGTGCCATTTGATTGTGTGTGAATTTACGTCAAGATCTCCAGTTCACATAACCCTAACCCTAACCTTTAGTGCGCTGTATTTGACACATCGATTCAGGTTGGACAGAAGGCTAATAACGGCGTGAACATACACACAGAAAGCTTATAATGTGTACAGATAACACATGTGTACACCACTTCAACGTGGCGTGTATATTTGGATGCTTCTATGAAACTGGGTTCATTTTGGTACCTGGCACTTTGTCAGCTTTTTTAGACCCAATAATAAAAGAGAAATGTAGACATATTTCCCCCCAGGATGTACCTAATGATGACCTCAGATAAATGCAAAAGAAATTATACTCTTGCTCTGAGCCATCCCAAAATTACTGAATTTTTAATCAAATATTGGGTCCAAAAATAGGACCAAAATTGGGACAGTTAAAGCTAACTAGGTGTCAGTGCATTTTAATTGAAAACATGTCTGTAAATGGTCTTATATAGATTATAAATAAAGACACTGTGTTAAATGTGTCGTTCCTAGGGGTTTTTGTAATCCACACATGTGGGTTTTTCATCAATCTGTCTCATTCCAGGTTTTGCTTGTAACCCATCGTGTCCACTCGCGTTACATGCAGAATCTGTCCAGTTAAAACATATAAATTGTGAGTGATTTCGCAACAGCAGTCTTTTATGTGAAACACTCTCCCTTGCATAATTAGTTTGATTCCCAAAATGTACCTGTGAGAGAATAAAGAGATATTTAAAAAAAAAAAAAAAAAATAGTAGCGCGTAAATTCCATATCCTTTTGACCGTGTTACATGCAGATTTTGTATAAAAGATAATATAAAAAAATATAAAATGTGATTTATCTGAAAAATAGTTTCTCTTTTATCTCAGTTAATATTTATTTTTAAAACAGACCCAAAGTGCTTCCAAACTTGCTTCATAACAATAGTCTACCTCTGGTTTGAATTTTTAGCCCCATGTCCTGTTTTTAGGACCAGTTTCATAGAAGCACCCATCTACACAAGTCATGATATCACATTGATTTATTTACTCCACCACCTTGATTCCCATCATTCCAAGTTGAATTGGTTTGTTGTACAAGGTGCAGCAAACTTCAAACACATTCCCCTCCACTCCTGTCAACCAGGTGGAGAAGGATCTTTTTTCCAAACAGCTATTATTAAACTTGATCCGTCGCTTAATGTTCCCTAAAGGCAGCTTTCTCAGGCAAAGCACACAAGTAATGGCTGCACATGTGTTGGGCTGAATGTTCTGTGATTATTTCTGCAAAGTTAGCGATTATTGTTTCCTAATTTTAATATAAATTGTCGGGTTGGAACTGAGTCAACTAACATTACTTTCTTTGCTGCATGGACATTTCCCAGACACAGTTAAACACAATACAGCCAACAGGTTTACAGCAACATAATGTAAGACCTACCATTTCAAATTTAATACCTTTTAGAGACTTTTTTAAGGTATTAAATGCAGATTTATAAATTCAAGACTTTTAAGATTTTTTAAGACCCCATGTGAACCCTGCTTTCTGTTGATTAAAACAATGGCGTACAGAATCACAAGTCCCCATGTTAATGCAAACAGTGAATGAAGTCATCCTCTAATCACAAACTAAAAGCTGTTTAGGATGATATGCAACTTATTCTTTTTTAATCATGATCTCTTTTTTTTAAAGTTTTCTCAATATAATACAAGTGCAGTGCTGAATGGTCCTTACAGAAATCTTAAGTAAGCATGGGTGTAAATCAATCGCAGCTAGCGCCATAGGAAAAAAAAAAAAAGACACAATAAAACAAAGCAAAACACAGCAAACAACAAACTGTAAATAAAATAATCTCTCCTCAGTCATTGTCAGTGCACTAGACATAATAAAGGATCACTATCACGACAGAAACCTGCGCTAGGAGTAAGTACGGAGTAAGCAGCATTGTTAAACTGCACCTAAACGCCAAGCATTTACAGTGTCTGGAATGTTTTTAGGAGGGGACTCCACACTTTCTGGAATTTCCCATTTGATTGCTGAAGTGAGTATCTAATTTTCTCCAGTATTAAGGAGGACATAATGTCTTCTAACCACTGTGCATGAGTGGGAGGGAAAGCCTCCCTCCACCTGAGCAGGATTGCTCGTCGAGCCAGAAGGGCATATGCAACTTATTTGGCCATTTCTTACCCCCACAGTGTCTTCAGTTCAATATATAAAACTACTGCATTTAGTAGAGATGAGATGTTCATATAATTTGACAACCCATGTAGGTAAAGTCACTGTGCACAGATATCAGTCTGCACAGTCAGACACAAAGATACAACGAAGGAACACAAAAATAATTAGATATTTTTGCTGCTGTTTAGACATTTCTGAGAGGCATACCTGAAAATTACCATTCTAATGTTGATTTAGATGTATGGAGAAATGTTGATATGAAACTTATTTTTGGCCCATGAATGTTAAAATGATCCATGATTTTCAGAATACAATAAAAAAAAAACCAAAAACATTTTACTCTGGCAAATGGGTTGTCCGAGTGCTGCTGAAATGCGCTTCAGGACTGTAACAACCAACATCTCAGCTCTCAGCTGTCAAGATGGTGTCAGTCCCCCAGGGTTTCTTTCTTCATGGAGCACTAAGAGGGAAATATACCAGTGTCTTCACCAACAGTGGCTTTGGCAGACCAGAATAAAATAGAGCTGCTAGTGATGGCTCCATAATCAACACTTGCTTTGACATTCCTGAAACTGTTTGGTAGTTAAGCTTTATTCATCTGGCCTTACAGCCAATACTGATCACCCGTTGTCTGGTGGCAGTTTAAAGCAATTCGGTAGCACTTTATAACAAGTACACACAATGAAGCATTAGTTAAGCATTAACAAATACTGAATTCATCATTTATAAAGCATATTTCTGACATGAATACTCATTAATATATGGTTTAAAGCACAACTGGAAAGCTTTTACTCATCATTAATAAGCTCATCTACAATGTGCTTAATGATTGTATTTTCATACTTATGGATTCAGCATTTAAAAATTTGGTATTGCATCACTTACAAACCAGTTTTGATGTGCATTTATGCTTGCACATACACTATTCAAACATGTACTAACAGTTAGTGAATATGTTAGCAGGTATTTTATACGAACTCACAAATTTCTTTTCCAATAGATGTCCTATAAACAGTTATTAATACAGAAATTCATTATTTCAGGTAGTTATAAAGCACTTACTACTCATTAATTAAGTATATGGTGTGAGCTCATCGAAAGTGTGGACTATCTATGACATATAAAGCATTTACAAATGAGATTTTCTGAATCTGATTCTGAATCCATAATTTATTAAGTATGAAGATACAGTCATTAAGCACATTGTAGATGAGCTTATTAATGATGAGGAAAACTTTATAGCTGTGCTTATAAACCATATATTAATGAGTATTTATGTCAGAAATATGCTTTATAAATGATGAATTCAGTATTTGTTAATCCATAACTAAAGTGCTTATTAATGATGAGTAAAACATTTATAACTGTGCTTATAAACCATATACTAATGAGTATTCATGTCAGAAATATGCTTTATAAATGATGAATTCAGTATTTGTTAATGCTTAACTAATGCTTCATAGTGTGAACCTATTGTAAAGTGTTATCAGCAATTCTGGTGGAAATGTAAGAAATCACTGACTGGAGAGGTAGTAGTACAAGAAGCATGTAGATTTAAAAAAAAAAAAAAAAAAAAAAGTAAAACACAAAAGTTAATCACAAAATGGCTTTAGGCAGGTGCTGAGAGTATCCAAGGAGTTCTTCTCTTTAATCAGTCACAGGCCAACTTGATAATTGACAAGAGCCGTTTTATCAGAAGATAACGCGAGCAGCAAAATGTACCCCAGTTTTTATGGGCATCACTCAGCTGTGTTTTGACAGCACCTCAAAGAGCTACAGCAACTGCACAAGACAAAAAAAAAACCTCTGCACTACAATGTTGGTGGCCCACAAATTATTCAGTATCTTTCAGAACACAAAGAAGAGCAGCCGAGGGGAAGGGGGGGGGGGTAGAAGAGGACGGGACCGGCTCATCTACAACAGACTACATTAAGCAGCTTGGATTGCCATTTTGTTTACGGGCCACTGTTTTCATTTATAGCCTTGTTAAATAACCTGTAGTGTCTGGTGTGATGCTGTTTGGGGATCATTTGGGAGCAGCCATGATGGAATCAATCACAGTGCAACGTGAGTGTAGGTTGGAGGACTGGCAGCTTGTTTTTCTTACCAAGGCCACCTCCTTCTTCAGCTCATCCAAATCCCTGTCCTTCTTCTTCCTCTTCCCTCCATTCTCAGCACCGTACTGGAGGAGGGAGAAAAAAACCAAACAAAACAAAACAGAGATTTAAATACATCAGGCCTGGAGGCTATCACCCCAAACCTCCACAGACACACACTGAAAGGGGAGAACACTTGTCGTGGCCACATTGTGCACATCCATTTACATTCATAGCCTCGTGTTAGGAGCATCACTGCGAGTACAATGGACTTTGGTTCATTTCAATCTTTTGGCACTATCGGAAAAAACCATTCTCTAAATGCGGAGGAGAATTTTTTTTTTTTTTTTCCTACTCCCCGTACAGCATTGGTTCCTCATTTATGAGTGTGTGTGCGTGGCATGAACAGTTGGAAGAATGGTACATCATGGAAATCATCTGCTGCTGTCAGTCTGCTTCTTTTAGCAGCACGTGTGCATGTCAGCGAAGGAAGGGACACACAAGAGAGAATAGGAGAGGGAGAGCGTGAGAGTGACACGGTGGGAAAAAAAAAAAGTAATCAGAAAAAAAGCCAAAGAGGGAGCACGGAGTCGGTGGAGTGCCTGAAATGTGTCTGGCATAGCAATTTCCCCCCACTGTGTGTGAGGAAGATTACCAGGCTGTCCTCCCATAAAGCTAAATGGAATGGGCCTGATGGAGAGAATAAAAACAAAATTACGTAATTACCCGAATAAACAGCGAGCCGGGAACGAAAGTTAGCGAGGAGCAAAGCCATCATTCCTGAAATGTTACTATTAAAACAAGCATTGTGATGCTTAGAGACAGTGAGGCCTGCAGTCGCAATCACACAACCTGGTACTTTTCCATGATGCATGTCCACACCATATGCTATTACTGTATATATACAACTGGAAAAGCATGCAAAGTCTGCCATCACCCATTCAGTTCTAACATGAAAAGGGGCTTCAGTATAATATGACATCAAACTACTGTGCATTTAAAGAAAAATAAAGTCAAATGTTCATCCAACTCACCCCTCCGCCCATGTTGGATGTCCAGTCGTTGGCAGGTTATAATGTGAAGGACAGAACTCAGGGGCCCGGGTGCAGCCGAGACCTCCCGCCCCCACGTGTGGAAGACATTGGTGGCTTATTTTGGGCCTGGTAAAACCCCTCTGTAACCCCTGCCACACAAACAACTCACCATTCCCTCCCTCCTGCTAGGGGTAACCTGAGCCACACAGACCCCCTCCTTTCATCCCTCCATCCCCTCATATTCCCGGGACCCCACACCCCCCCCCCATCACCACTAAAACATTCACACACAGAGAGGGGCGTCTGTGTGTGTACCTGCACCTGCTCGATATGTTGGCCGACCTCTTACAACACACACACACATATGTTCCTGAGAGGAAAACAGTCCATCAATTGCAGCTGTCAACGCAACATGCACTCTGTATGGTTCAACTGCACTGAATGAACAAAATGTGAGTTAACCAGTGTGGTGAAGGTTACTCTGCAAACGTACTGTTGGAGGTAACAGATTATTACAGAACCTGGTGGAAATGTAACATGTGTAAATACTTCAATGAACTTATTGCTTTTGATTACTCTGATGGCAACCGGCAGGAAAGCTGTAAAGTTAAATATAACACAAATTAATGTCAATTATTCACTAAGTTGTAATTTCTGATTTCATTGTTTGCATTCTTTGCACAGCATACCCACTAGAGGTGTGGAAACCTATCAACGATGCACCATGATGCACACACCATGACTGAATCGAATTGTGAGGCCGGTGGATATTCACAGCAATGCTTGTAATACTCTGCCGAGGGATTTCTGTTTTAATAATGTTTACAAACTGAGGAGGGTCACACACACATACCTGCATTGAATAGATGCTGCTGTATTCACTGTAGACTATTAAAGTGTGATTTTTCAAGGCACTTTCTGAATTAACCCATAAACACCCAAATATCTACCATCGAACAAAATCGTCTACTGATCTAAAATGTTTAATAGCCTACATGTTTGATAGTTCCGAACAATACATGAAAATAATTGGTGAAAATACAGTTATTCATCTTTTCATGGTCATCAGATATGACCCACTTGGACGTTCAGAGGCTCCATAGTTACCATGGAAACACTGTCATCTTCTACAACATTGATTCACCAGTAAAACCCATGGAGTTTGACAAATGACAGTGGATGGAGGCATTTTTATATATTCAGTTATTGATATCTGTACTGAAAAACTCACTTTTTCATCAGTTTTCTCTATTTTTATACAATAACTTTTGAATTTACTCTGAGTTTTTATGAATATCTACATGATTGGTGAATTAAATATAGGAAAATACATGATTTTCACTGAAAAAAAGCCAAATACAGAGGATTATATTGTAATAAATGACAACAAATGACTTAAGAAAGGGTAAATAGAGAGAAAAATTCATTTGGGAACTGACATAAAAGTAGCACTGGGTCTTTATGGGTTAAATGTTATTCATATTTATCAGACTTCTTTATTCACAGTGAATTAAGAGACGGAATGGTAGTTATGAGTAAGATTGAGAACTGAGGAACCTAACATATTGAGATGCATTGAGAGTTGTCATCTATTTGTATCACTGACAAATGAATCTTTATCAGGTCATATCATGAGGCCAGTGAAGATTCATACCTTTCCTGGATACCCATCTGTCATGGTAGACACAGAATATTTAGAGTCATATGCATTTCCATTGGGAGAGGAGAAGTGATGCCAGCTGCTTTGAGAAACCAAAATAATACTCAACGTAATGCAGATGGAAACCATCCAATATCTTTGGCTCCAGAAAGAGTTTTTTCTGGCTCTTCAGATAGCAAAGGTTGCCGACTCGTGACTGAACCTAAGGGGTATGTCTTTGGGTGGTGGGTACCTGGAGAGAACCCCCACAGATACAGGGAGAACATCCAAACTCCACACCAGTCTGCACTGGAGTCAAACCCACAACCTTCTTCCTGCGATATGAGGAAGCACTATATTCACACATAACCTGTTGAATCACCAGCATTCTGATTACTATCTGGAATTAATTCCCTGCTCATAGTAAAATTAATATTTTTCTAATTAGTATTTTCTCTCTCCATTTTTAAAAACAATTCTGTCCACACAACCACACCATGAAAGACTGTATCTGTGTGCATACCAGAACACAAAAGAGTTTAACCTGTCACAGACCACAGAGTGACTGGACGTTCAGATAATACTGGACATAGTGGACACAGAGGCTTTAGTCTGAAGGAGAAGACCAAAACGAGTTGGATGATAAACTGAAGTTATTGTGAAAATGTTGTTTGGATTGTCTCTGTATTCTTTATATTTCATAGATATCGCCACAACAGCAGTATGTGTGTCTGTCTCCAAGTGTGTCCATGCTGACTGTTCTACTGCAGGTCATCCACTGATTTATACATCAGCATAACACACATATGAAAGGTATCTGCCATGGTGTTGTTTCAGGCATTTACAGGTGCATGTTCATGATACAAAGCAAGTTCAGTGGCAGATCCAGAAAAAATGGAAGGGGGGGGTGCCACTTGGGGGCGGGGGGGGTGGGGGGGCATAAATGTATGATACAAACATATGTGATATCGTTCTCCTAATTGTCATACAGAATTATGCATTACAGTCATATTTCAAAACACAACACACTCTAATCTTAACCAGATACAGTACAGGCCAAAAGTTTGGACACACCTTCTCATTCTTTGCATTTTCTTTATTTTCATGACTATTTACATTGTAGATTCTCACTGAAGGCATCAAAACTATGAATGAACACATGTGGAATTATGTACTTAACAAAAAAGTGTGAAATAACTGAAAACATCTCTTATATTCTAGTTTCTTCAAAGTAGCCACCCTTAGCTCTGATGACTGCTTTGCACACTCTTGGCATTCTCTTGATGAGCTTCCAGAGGTAGTCACCTGAAATGGTTTCCTAACAGTCTTGAAGAAGTTCCCAGAGATGCTTAGCACTTGTTGGCCCTTTTGCCTTCACTCTGCGGTCCAGCTCACCCCAAACCATCTCGATTGGGTTCAGGTCCGGTGACTGTGGAGGCCAGGTCATCTGGCGCAGCACTCCATCACTCTCCTTCTTGGTCAAATATCCCTCACACAGCCTGGAGGTGTGTTTGGGGTCATTGTCCTGTTGAAACATAAATGATGGTCCAACTAAACGCAGACCGGATGGAATGGCATGTCACTTCAGGATGCTGTGGTAGCCATGCTGATTCAGGTTGCCTTCAATCTTAAATAAATCCCCAACAGCGTCACCAGCAAAGCACCCCCACACCATCACACCTCCCCCTCCATGCTTCACGGTGGGAACCAGGCATGT
Organism: Sphaeramia orbicularis; assembly: GCF_902148855.1. Classification (NCBI taxonomy): domain Eukaryota; kingdom Metazoa; phylum Chordata; class Actinopteri; order Kurtiformes; family Apogonidae; genus Sphaeramia; species Sphaeramia orbicularis. Next base: position 3,453,866 of record NC_043973.1, read on the forward strand.
AGCATCCATCCGTTCACCTTTTCTGCATCGCACAAAGACACGGCGGTTGGATCCAAAGATCTCAAATTTGGACTCATCAGACCAAAGCACAGATTTCCACTGGTCTAATGTCCATTCCTTGGGTTTCTTGGCCCAAATAAATCTCTTCTGTTTGTTGCCTCTCCTGAGCAGTGGTTTCCTAGCAGCTATTTGACCATGAAGGCCTGATTCACGCAGTCTCCTCTTAACAGTTGTTGTAGAGATGTGTCTGCTGCTAGAGCTCTGTGTGGTATTCATCTGGTCTCTAATCTGAGCTGCTGTTAATTTGTGATTTCTGAGGCTGGTGACTCAGATGAACTTATCTTCAGCATCAGAGGTGACTCTTGGTCTTCCTTTCCTGGGGCGGTCCTCATGTGAGCCAGTTTCGTTGGAGCGCTTGATGGTTTTTGCGACTGCACTTGGGGACACATTCAAAGTTTTTGAAATTTTCTAGACTGACTGACCTTCATTTCTTAAAGTAATGATGGCCACTCGTTTGTCTTTACTTAGCTGATTGGTTCTCGCCATAATATGCATTCTAACAGTTGTCCAATAGGGCTGTCAGCTGTGCATCAACCTGATTTCTGCACAACACAACTGATGGTCCCAACCCCATCAATAAGGCAAGAAATTCCACTAAGTAACCCTGACAAGGCACAGCTATGAAGTGAAAACCATTTCAGGTGACTACCTCTGGAAGCTCATCAAGAGAATGCCAAGGGTGTGCAAGGCAGTCATCAGAGCTAAGCGTGGCTACTTTGAAGAAACTAGAATATAAGAGATGTTTTCAGTTATTTCACACTTTTTTGTTAAGTACATAATTCCACATGTGTTCATTCATAGTTTTGATGCCTTCAGTGAGAATCTACAATGAAAATAGTCATGAAAATAAAGAAAATGCGAAGAATGAGAAGGTGTGTCCAAACTTTTGGCCTGTACTGTATGTCTGCTGGCAAATTCACTCTTTATGGCAGTGTGTGTCAACCCTGGGGTTGGGACCCCATGTGGGGTCGCCTTGAATTCAAATGGGGTTGCTTGAAATTTCTAATTGATTAAAAAAAAAAAAAAAGTACAGTTGCTGCCTTATCGGTACAGACAGCTGCCTGTCAGCCAGCTGAGCCCATAAAGAAAAAAAAAAAAGGAAAAAAAGAAAAATAGAATAGAAAGAGAAAAAAAGAAAGGAAAAAAAGGAAGAAAAAAAAGGGAAAAAAAGAAGAAAAACAAACAAACAAAAAAAAAAACTAATAAAAAATATATGGTGAGTTCACAGAGACATTCACAATTAATAAAAGACAAAATGTGAAGCTGAAACTGCAGCACTGTGGTTCTGTTTATCTGTCAAATGTTCATTGTGGTCAGTTTCAGATGCTGCAGCTCTTTCATAATTCATAGTTTCAGTTCTTGTTTGTTCAGTATTAATTGTCAGCCTTGTAAATCACAGCTGGACTGACTGGACATATCCTGACCAAGGAAAATCAGATTCTCCCTTTGTGCAGTAATCTACACCTGGATTTTCTGCCTCTGTCCACAATAATATACATTATATAGACTAAATGTCCTCTAAAATTAACATTTATTTGCAACATAGTATAGCAAACGGTTACATGATCAAAAACAAATTAATTTTAGCAAAAAAATTGTCTCAGTTTTCAATGTCTGGGGTTGGCAGAAATTTGTGATGTTAAAATGGGGTCACGAGCCAAAAACAGTTGGAAACCACTGATTTATGGAAACTGTTGATTAACATACAACTAAAACAAATAACTAACCCTGAGGCTTAGATGTAGTAGTAGCATGAGTTGTTTCTACTTGGTAGAAGGCCTACTAGTAGTTCATACAGGAACATGTGCATGTACAGTAGAATACTTAACCATCTCTCAAACAAAACATTGTGACGATTCACAAACTGCTGACACGTGTCCAACAGCCAGTAAATGCAGTCAAATTTAGCTACACACACCAGTTAGATATAGGCCTGTGTTGGACAACTTTGTGTGATTCACTAACTCACTGGCTGTGTTCTGTGGTAAATGTCATGCAGTTCTGTAGTTCCAACTGTTTAATCATGCATTCCATACCTTCTGTGGCTGTCCGTTTGTTTTTCTGGCATGCAGACCCAAATGCTTCTTGAATTAGACAGTTGCCTCTTCATGATTATTAGACTTCAATCTAGTTCAGATTTAACCCCCTTTACTGTATTTAACAGCGTGTGTTATAGACCCCCCCCCACCCAATACAAGAGGCAGGAGAGCCTTGCGGTGCAAAAAAATGTGCACAAGCACCATCCACAGGAGTAAATGTCTGATCCCATAAAGACTGAGGACAGGTATACACCAAGTTGTTTGGTGGCTCAGTGGGTGTTTAGTTCAGTGGGTAAGGTGATGAACACTGTAGGAGACTTAGGATCAAATCCTGGTTGAACTGCTTCTTTTTTTTTTTTTTTTTCACATTTTCAAACTGGGGTGGCGCGGTGCCGAGGGAGCCAGTAGGTAAATCCACCATTACTAAGTTAAATCAATTCCATGACCAAGCTTGTTTTTGCGATTTACCCATTTTACAAATCAATTTTCCGTATTGAAATGGATTGAAAAATAATTAACCCTTTTCAGCCCCAAAAAAACATCAAAAAATTCTTTATTAAGGGTTTTCAAAACAGAAAAAGTGCAGTTAGACAGAAAATAATGATTATATAAACAAATAAACTGGTTTTATTAACTTATTTACCTGTAAGATGAGATGATCTGTGTGTGAGGAATAGGGGTGTGTATTGGCAAGAATCTGACGATACAATGCAAATCACAATACTAAGATCACAATACAATATATCATGATATATCATGATATTGTTCAAAAGGCAGTTTTTTTGTTTGTTTCTTTTTTTAAATGATTATTTCCTTGAAGAATTGAATTACACCAGAAATATGCACAAATACTAAACACATTTTATTTGATCAGAACAGGATCTAATGCTATATCACAAAATGTTCCTGTGTTCAAACTGAAATTATATTTTACAGACACTACAGTTTAAGATCATGTTCAAATGTTCATATTCTATTGGTTCAGAACATCAGAACATTATTTTTGTGCAATCCCAACAAAGGAACTAACATTATTTAATAAGAGTCTTAAATAATAATAATAAACAAAATATGAACAAAAAAGAAAAACAAAAATGAATCTCCACAATATCTGCATTTGAATAAATACCTAGAAATATCAATACAGTACTTTTTAATATTGATACAGTATTGTGAAATGAAATATCGCAATATATTTTCTGAAAGAGAATCTCCTTCCACTAAATGTTCAGTAGTTGACTTTCTGGCTTTTTCTCTCTTCACTTTATTTGTTCTTTCTATCTTCGCTGCCATCACTGTTATCACAAGTTTTTGTCCCTAAATTTAATTTAACACCACATAGCTGATATTTAGTTTAGAAGATGAATTATTTGTCATGAGCAAGCGTGGCTCAGTTAATGCATTTTCTTTATTTATTTCATTACAATGTTGAAGATATTTGTGGATGTGGGTGTGTACGTGGGGTGTGAGTGTTTGTATGTCATATGTGTTTCAATGATAGCTCAATGTAATATGAAAGATAAACTTATTACAGTGGTTAAACAAGTGTCTTGTGGTTAAAAATAATTTCTTGGCACATAAAGGGGGGTTTAAAATAGCTCATCTGAATATTTGCAGTTTAAGGAATAAAATAAATGACATCTCAGACCTATTACAGAATCATAATTTACAGATATTAGCCATATCAGAAACATACTTAGAATTAACAATTAACAGTCCTGTGTTGAATATAGATGGATATAATTTTTACAGGCAGGACAGAAACTTACATGGAGGGGGAGTAGCTTGTTATGTTCAAAACCATATTCCAGTCAAAGTTAGAAGAGATCTTGCCATAGCAGGAGTTGAAGTAATATGGCTACAGCTACAGTTACCTTATGTAAGGCCTGTCCTCCTTGGATGTTGTTACAGACCACCGAATGCTTCTGTAATGTACCTGGATTAAATATGTGAAATGTTGGATAAAGCATGTGAAATAGGAAATGAAATCTACTTCTTAGAAGATTTTAATATAGACTGGAAGTCTGCAGGTTGTACATCAAAGAGTAAGTTGCTTTCGTTAGCCAATACTTGTAATCTGTCTCCAGTAGTTAAGGATTACACAAGAGTAAGTTTTAAAGCTGATGGTACATACTCAGCAACTCTTATTGATTTAATTTTTACAAATGCAATAGACTTATGTTCAGAGGCAGTTTCTATTCCAGTTGGCTGCAGTGACCATAATTTAAACGCAGTTAAAAGAATAACAAAAGTGCCTAAATCAGGTCAGAATTTTATTTGTAAAAGGACATTTAAAAAGTTTAAAGAGAATGATTTTGTAGAAGAGATAAGGACTATTGATTAGTCAGAGGTTACACAGCAGCAGAATCCAGGTAGAGCTGTGGCCATCCTCAACAACTTGATGACTCGGGTCATAGAGGGTCTGCACGTGACGTCACCGCTAGTAGAAGTCACCGCGGTTACGCCCACTGAGTGGCAGAAAGAGGGAGATGAGTGGTAGTGTTGGCTTCAATACTGTCTAAACTTAAGAACAGCATTTAATAAAAAGAAATGGGGAAGAGCTGTTGTACGACTGATTGTATGAACAGGTTTGAAAAGCCGCCGAAGCTATCGTTTTACAGACACCGACTGATGATTCAGTTGCTAATGGGGATTTTAATAAATGAAAAATGAAAATCACTGTCCGCACTTGCAGGTGGTTTCATTAAAAACCTGTCCAGACAAATCTGCTTTGTTCTGCTTTTCAAAACTTTCTGAAAATGCACCAGACCATGATCATTAAATACAGCAGTTGAACATGTGAAGTGAGTGAGCGGAGGCGTCACCTGTTGTGAGGAGTACCTGCTCGAACTGCACATTTCCACTCCTATTTCAAAGTAAAAATTCTCCAGAGCTGTGAGGTTCTAGTGTATTTTCATTTTCCCTGTCCACACTGTGGACTGTTCCTCATGATTGGTGACCACTGTCATGTTGGATTTTTGGAGCTGTAAGTGACCATATTTGGACAAAAGCGGGGGGGGGCTGCAGGAGAGCAAGGGCTCATGGGTGAATTAGCACTAAGTGCAAACTCAGTGACTCTATGAAACACCAGAGTTCAGGTACCAGGAAGTGAGCAACAAAGCCTGACCCAGCGGACATTAAAACCTTTAAGTTAAACTGAGATCTGATGGACTGAAGATGAGATAGAACACTTCTCAGACAGTCCAAGTAAAACAAATGATACCACAGGAGTCCTAAAAACAAAAACCAACAAGTTTAATCTAAATCTTTGGGAGCCGAGGCTTTTTGGAGCCAAACCCAGTTATTATCAGTGGTATACACTGGTTTCATTTTGAAGCCAAAGTCTTTGTCCCTGGTCCAAAGAGATACATACTGCATATCAGTCTTTGTCAAATGGGGGTACGTGTACCCCCAGGGGTACCCGAAAGAAGCCCAGGGTACTTGAAATGTTTTTGGAAAAACACATTAAATAAGTCATCATGTACTGAATACAAAATGAGAATTAATGCTGAAATATAAAACACAATAAATACATTCATTTAATAAAACTGACATCCTGCCCTTATTCAATTTCAATATTTTTGAAAACTGGGAGGCCCCCCTAAGCTTAGGTAACGTTTTAAGAATATTTCTATTTTATTACCTCCGCCAAGGAGGTTATGTTTTTGCCAGTGTTGGTCTGTCTGTCTGTCTGTCTGTCTGTCTGTCTGTCTGTCTGTGCAAGATAACTCAAAAAGTTAAGGACAGATTTGGATGAAAATTTTAGGAAATGTTGATCCTGGCACAAGGAACAAATGATTAAATTTTGGTGGTGGTCAGGTGTGGGGGGGCCACGGGGGCCCACTGATCTGCCTTGGTGGAGGTCTGCGCTCTCTGAGTGCTTCTAGTATTATTAAAGATGAGTTTGAGTCATTAAGTGATTTTTTTTTGTTGTTTTTTGTTTTTTACCTCCACCAAGGAGGTTATGTTTTTGCCAGGGTTTGTTTGTTTGTTTGTTTGTTGGTTAGTTAGCAACATAACTGAAAAAGTTATGGACAGATTTTCATGAAATTTTTAGGAAATGTTGATACTGGCACAAGGAAAAAATGATTAAGTTTTGGTGGTGATCTGGGGGGGGGACTCATCTGCCTTGGCAGAGGTCTGCGCTCTCTGAGTTCTTTTCTAGTTTGTTAATTTATTCATTAATGACCAGTTCATTTATTTTCCTTATCAATGACAGAGGACACTTTTCAGTTTATATTTTACACACAAAATGCACTTATAAAGATTTGTTATTTTTAATGTATTGTTTACAAAGGTTTGAAAATAAAAACAGACACCTTTGGCACAGGAACCAATTTTGCCTAATTTTTTCAATCAAAAATGCTGAAGCAAAAGGTACTTGGGTAAAAAGTATATTTCTGGGGGTATGCCACTATAAAAACTTTGATAACCCCTGCTGTACATACAAATAAAAATAAAATAAAAAATCTCCTTGGGAAGGAGTTTTTTTTTCTTTTTTAAGAAAATCTGTTTTAGTGGAGTATGGGCTCAAGCAGAGATAAATTACCATTTTTCACGAGAGAACATGAATTCCTATTTTTCTCAATAACTGCATTTGTTACTGGGCTTTTGGTAAACAAATAATTATTGAAGTATCCATATTCGACTCTGTTTTTTCTCATTCAAGGTTTACCACTGACAGAGACCCACAACGTTGAACAGCCCAAACCCACTGAACAAAGAAATCAACTGAAGTGTTTCCAACATGCTTTCACTGGATGCATGTGATGCTGAAGTTGACCATGAATATCCAACCGACTGAAGAAAACGTTCAACTGAACAGGACATTTAAACTAGGAGAAATTAAAGTTTAATTTCCCTCGCTCCTTTTAAAACATTCCCCTATAAACCCAACAAAAAAAATATACAAAAATAAAAAATATATATAGGGGTAAACAACTTCTAAAAATGTAATGAATACGAATTAAATATGACAATTTAAAACGTGTAATCTCTCCCATTACCGTCCTCAGGGCCTGGACTCTGACCAATAAGGTGCAGAGATTTATATTTACTAAACCTGTAACGGTACACGTACCGAACCGAACCATTTCAGTACACACCTGTTCGGTTCGGTACACAGCTGTACCGAAACGGCACAGTATGATGAGAAAAAGAAAAAGGAACGAAAGACGTCGTTCGATGCGGAACTTCAAATCCTCGCAAGTTTCACACGGACATACAGAAGGACGCACACATTGACCCGAAATATGAAATAGCAGTTGATATAAGCTTAAAAAAAACAACAAATATGATGTGAACCTGGAAGGAAGAGACTGAAGACCCTCCACCATCAGTCCAGTCCAGTTTGGATCAGTTCAGGTTCAGGTGAAAGACAACAACCAGGAAAGAGATGGAGATAAGATGGACGTTGTTTGGCCCCTAGGAACTACGGTAGTTCTAAAACACTGACACTAGCTCTGTCTGTCTGTCTGTCTGTCTGTCTGTCTATCACGTACACTGTATAATAGAGGAATAAATAGAACGTTGAAAGTATGTAAAGTTTCACTTTCGTTTCGCGACAGCGTTTGTTACGTTAGTTATGGACCGCACCCCCAGCTATATAACTGCGACCCCCCTACCCCCCGGCACCGACAAAAAAAATAAATAAATCCCCTGTGCACACAGGCACACACAATACACACAGTGTCCTAAACAGTTTGTTCTCTGTCCTAAAATAAATAATCTGGTTCATTGTGTTGTCAGTGTTTCTCTTCAGTTTGTTTCAACAGAATACCAGTTTACCCTCTTGTTAATGTTGCACTTCATGTGGAATTTTTGTTATTTTTATGCAGAATGTGAACTGAAAGAACTGCAATTAGATTTTTCTTGTTTGTTCGAAACTACCTTTGAGGGAAAAGTGCAATACTAATGTTCAAAATACATTTAGTAATATTAATAATTTATTTTATTTTCTATTTGATTTGTAGCAGCAGAATTATATTATTCCTGTTTTTCTATATTCTATTGTCTCCAAAAATTGGGGGAAAAATGTTTAAAAAATTCATAAATGCATTAATAGACATTTTGAGGGGTTTTCTTTCTTCCCGTACCGAACCGAAAAAAAACCAAACCGCGGCTTTCAAAACTGAAAACATACCGAACTGAACATTTTGTGTACCATTACAGGCCTAATATTTACATGTTGTGTATTTTGAGTCTAAAATAACTCTGAAAAACAGTAGAACGCTGCTCTTTGTCTTTTTTTTTTTTTTTTATGCATTTTGTTTATCATTATCCAGGACGATGTGTTTGTATAATACATATTTATGTCCCAATGGCGATGAAAAATACAAGTTATTGGTCAGCACTTCCACATAGCCCACTGTATATATTTTAACTACAGTGATAATGAGACGCTGATACTGAAGCTCAGGATTTATAATGAAGGGAATTCAGAGCATTCAGCTGTTTGGATGCGGAGCACAGACCACAGTGAATCCTTGGGCCTGTTCAGCAAATAAATCCTGTGGTAATCTGTTTAATCATCAGCGTATTGATCCTCAAAGGCGAATCCGTTAACATCATTTGAGCGTTTGTCTTCAGCTTGAATTCAAAGCGACTTGCAGCCACTGTGGTGTTGTAATTAGCTTCAAGTCCAGCATATTTAAACCATACGGAGGGTCATCGCCACCGCGCCCACATAGCAGATGCAGCCTGTGATCCAGTGTCACATACACCACCAAATATCTTCTCACTGTCAGGAGCCACTTATGGTTTGTATTGATTTGGAGGTTATTTATACATGAATGAGCCAATAGTGCGGATGCTCTCAAGAATTTTTCCACGAAAACAAAAGATAACAAAGGGATTTATTAGTTTGTCCTTAAGCTTGTTACTGGGGCCCGACATGCCTTTATGCCGAAGGATTACTTGTGGTTTGTCATCAGATTTCACAGCACTGATGACTCAATTCTAAACCCTTTGCTCATGTAAGGGGCAGGTGATTGGGTTAAAATCCTATATCACAGTATTAGGGCTGGGAAATATATCAAATTAATTCTATTAACTCATAAGAACCCAGAGTGACATTTGTGTCAGTTCCCAAATGATTTTTTTCTACACTGTAAAAAAAAATCTGTAATTTAACAGAATTTTTACTGTTTATTTTACAGATTTTTCCTGTATTTTTAAGATACAGGAAAATATCAGTGAAATGACAAAAATAGACTGGGATTTTACATGTCAAATGTGAAATAACACATAAAAACTGCAACTGTGAATAACCAAAAAATTTCATTTTTTTAAAAAGAATTTTTTTCTTTTTCACAGAAAGATACAGTTAAAATACATTTACAAATGTATCATAATTTCACAAATATTTCTTTTCTATTTATGAGATTAAACTGTTGATTTAAAGTTTAATACTGTAAAAAAAAAATAATAATAAAACAAGATAAATTTACTGACAATTAACCATTAAAGAAGTATTTGTTTTGTAAGTTTAACAAGACTTGTTTGTTAATTGACAAATATCTTGTGTAATTACAACAAAAATGTTGAATAAATGTATTTTTGTGAATGTATAACATGTATAAGCACTGATAAACTGTCCAAATACAGTTTTTTTTTTTATCAGTGGATTGTACAACTTAGTCTCACTGAAAATTATTTATATATATTTATAGATAATTTGATTGTTTTAATACATGTAAATATTCTTTATTAAATGTTAAAAAGTCAAAAAGTCAAAAAAAAAAAAAAAAAAAGCAAAATCTCATGTAAAGTTAGGGCAAAAAACTGTATTTTAATTATGGAAAATAACCATGTGTTTTATGTGATAGTTGTTTTCCGTTTTTTAGCTGTATTTTCTCAGCACCCCTGCTGCCGGAATAATACAGTTTTTTTACGTTTTTTTTTTTTTTTTTAACTGTGTATATTTAACTGTCCTTAAGTGGTTTATGACCATTTATTGTAATATTATTTTCTGTATCTTCTGTTTTTTTCTGTGTCTTTCTTCAATAAAAATCAGGTATTTTCCAACATTTAATTCACTGATCATGTAAATGTTCATTAAAGCTCAGAGTAAAGTTGAGGGTTATTATATAAAAAAAATAAGGAAAACTGAAGAAAAAGTGACTTTTTCAGCAAAATCTATCATTCACTGAATATACTGTGTTTACATATTCACAGTTTATTATTTTTTCAGTGAAGGAGGAGATGACATTTAACTTTTTTTATTTATTACATGACTGGAGATGACTTTTGACAGAAGTCATTTTATGTCTACATATAAAAAGAAAATACACACAGCTGTTAACTGCCTGTGATTAAGTTTCTTTGAATATAGATGCAACTCTGCAAATATTTGATCAAACGTGGCTCACAATATATGATTAACCTGTAAAGACTGGAAAATAAATTTTATGAATTGTATCTGCATTTAACCATTGTGTTTTATAACCAGTTATTATTATATTATTCTCTGCATCAAACATTTTTCAGTGAAAATCAGGCATTTTCATATAATTAATTTACAGGTCGTGTATATGTTCATAACAGATCAGAGTTAATTTTGTGATTATTTTATCAAAACTGAGAAAACTGAAGAAGAAATGACCTTTTCAGTAAAAATCTCTCATTCATTGAACACAAACCCAGTGTGTCCATCCACTGTCATTGATCCAACTCCATGGATTTTACTGATGAATCAATGTTGTAGAAGATGACGGTGTTTCCACGGTGACTACGGAGCCTCTGAACTTCCAAATGGGTCATATCTGATGACCATGAAAAGATGACAAACTGCATTTTAAACCAATTATTTTCATGGATTGATAGGATTAGTGGATCAACTGGTATTAAACATTTATATCAGTAGATGATTTTGGCAGATGGTGGATGTTTGGGTCTTTAGGGGTTAACTGAAATTTAATTTCTGAAAATTGAGATTATTCTTCTGGTGATCTTTCTTGTAACAAAAATTTTAAATGCAAACTATTTCCTCCCTGCAATATGTTTACTATGAACGTTTTTCTGCACATAACACATCAGAATCATTGGAATCGAAAGGGGAAATGGTGGCAGTTTGTCTTCACTTCATGCAGCCAGAAAAAAGTAAAACACTTCATTAAATCCATAAATCATTCCTAACATTAAAAAAAAAATCTAAATTACTATTATTTTTTGCCTTTATTGCACAATATTTGTATATGGTAATGCATGGTGCAGTATTTATTCTGTAAATTAATTCAGAAAATGGTTTAGAAATAATCAAACCATACCATGGAGTTGCAACAAATTATCAGACTTAATTAATCAACCACTATTGTGATAACACTGGTCTACAAGTCGAATGCTTCCAGAATAAAAGTAGGGAAATTTAGCCACGCGAGTTACCAAGAAAGAAAACTCCAGTCCTAAATGCTGGTTGGCTGAAGTTTCCAAGATACAGTCTTGGGTCAAAATGTGAAATTTGCAAATTAACAAGAGAATGGGTTTTATTCAAAAGGAATATTAGTGTCAGAGCTACCAGATCTACTTCAAAACACTGTCTGCACATGACAATACATTCACTTTACAGGTTCTACCGGTGGAACTTGGATAAATCTATTGTATAAATGGACATAAACACTTTATCATATACATTGAATACATCAGGAAACCAGCACTTTGGTCATTTGTTTTCCAACGAATCTTATTAAAATATGTAACATTTAGCACATTTAACCTCCTAAGACCCAGGAAATGTCAGCAAAGTACCAGCTTTTTTTTGTTTTTTATTAAATAAGTGCCTATATTGGAAACAACAGTTTTTTAAGATGCAGTTTTTAAAATTTGTATGGAATGTCCCTTGTGGTGGACAGTTTTCTTTTCTTTTTTTTGTATAAAAAAGTTGTGAAACCCATAGCTGGGTCTTAGGAGGTTAATTGTGGAGGAAGATAATTTCTTTTTAAAAAAAATTGAAGACTGTTCTATTTGATATCAATGAAACTGACCAGTCTCAATGAAACATGGACCCATTTTTCAGATTCAATCTTCTTAAATGTGAACATGTTCTTTGCTTTTTGTGTGACAATAAATTGAATGTCTTTGGGTTGCAAAACAAACACACACATTTGAGGACAACACCTTTGCAAATCCCCTTTTTTAAAATGAATAAGAATTGATTAATTGAAATTTAATAACAGAAATAGCGACAATGAAAATAAATAAAGAGGCACTGATATACTGGGTGGACTTCAGGATCTGTTGATTACCTCCGCCAAGGAGGTTATGTTTTTGCCAGGGTTTGTTTGTTTGTTTTTCTGTCTGTTTGTTTGTTTGTCTGTCCGTTAGTGTGCAACATAACTCAAAAAGTTATGGACAGATTTGGATGAAATTTTCAGGGTTTGTTGGAAATGGGATGGGAAGAAATGATTACATTTTGGTGGTGATCGGGGGTGGGGGAGCCCACGGGGGGGGCCACTGATCAGCCTTGGCGGAGGTCTGCGCTCTCCGAGTGCTTCTAGTTTTTACTGACATTGACTAATATCAGTATCGGAAAATCGCATCTTTTCACTGATGTCTGTGTCATATATGAATCTTTTGTGTTACAGTATATTAAAGGATTTTTTTCATAAATTTGTAAGTTTGAATCTGTGTTCATTAAAATGTAATGTGATGATGAGCAGAAAGACTATATTCATAATGACAATTTCCTTATTCCCAGGAGATAAATAACAACAAAAACGAAAAAAAAAAAAAAAAAAAGCATGAAGTAACATTGGTGCCATCATTACCTGTCAGCCAAAAATGTTATTTTAAATATCACTATGGGTATCTGCCAAGAGGTTTTCAATCGGTGCATCCCTAAAAATAATGCAGCTGTAGATCAGAATGATTTCCTCCTCCTCGTTCTGCTGCATCCATGTAGAAGAGCACAAGCATGATCCAAATGTCAAGAAATAGAGAATATGATTGGCAACACAATTATACGGTATAAACTACAGAGCAAAAATATAAAATCATAGACATTTCACTCTCATCACACACTGTACATCGTCATATTACACAGCTGAAATGGTAACAATAGGTTTTAGTAATAAACACAAACACTGAGATCCAGAGAAGACAAGGCAAAAGCTCGCATCTTCTGAAGTTCCTTTGTGTAGGATCTGAATCTAAAATTGGTGGGTATCAACTAAAACAAAACTCCCTGCATTAGTGGGTGGAATAACATAAATGTCAGCCAGAAACAGTTTTTCATTTTTACTCTCCTAAGACGTAAGTGACAGAAGATCCACAGAGAATCTGAGAGTTAAAGCCAGAGGAAAGCCAGCGTTGTGAGGCCAGTACTCATGGATACTTATTCAACTTTACCCCCACTGTGAGTCCAGCTCCAGCTGTGATAGGATTCTGGAAAGAGCTCTGAAATCAGCAAGAGGCTGAGTCCGAAGGCTGAGGAGCAATGAACAGCCAGGTGTGGATGTGAGACAGGAGGACAGCAGGGACAACCTCAGGACACAAAACCACAAAGATACACCGATGCAGAGCCATTTGAATTCTAAACCTATGAGGACCCAGACCTGCTCCATTTTACTCTGTATTTAACCTTTCTTAAGGTTATTATACAGGATAAGAATAGAATAGAATAGAATAGAATAGAATAGAATAGAATAGAATAGAATAGAATAGAATAGAATAGAATAGACACTGTAAAGAAATCTGTAATTGAACAGAATTTTCACTGTTTATTTTACAGATTTTTCCTGTATTTTTAAGATCCAGGAAAATATCAATGAAATGACAAAAACAGACTGTGATTTTACACGTCAAATGTAAAATAACCCGAAAAAACTGTAACTGAATAACCAATTCAGTTACAGTTCGCCTGAAATTTCTAGTAATTGATAAAAACTAAAAAACATAGTAATAAAAAGTATTTTCAAATGATTCAATATGTATTTCATTATAATTAAAACACCACACACTTTGCCTAATAAAAATCAAGTTCAAATAAGATGCAGGATATAATATCTGAGAGGGCGTATCTTGATTGACCTGATCATGTGACTGTGTGCATTACTATGCACAGTCGCAGTCAGAAAACTGGACCGAAACAGAGAATGGAAAGATTTCTTCACCCACCTGACCCCACTGAGACATCTAAGAGAAACTGAGAAGCAGACACCAAAAGGGTAGTAGTATAGCAAACTATTACATGATCAAAAACATTAATTTTAGCAAAAAAAGTCTCCATTTTGAATGTCTGGGTCCGAGAAAAAAACATTGTGATGTTAAAATGGGTCATGAGCCAAAAAAGGTTTGAAACCACTGATGTAGATGTTCAAAAAAGCTTACAGAAATTAAAACGTTATTATATCAAAACAGACATGAGAGGAAAAATGGACTTTTTCAGCAAACTGAACATATAAACAAGCATCTCCATCCACATCTGTCATCAATGTCAGGGAACAACAGAATACATGTAATGGGATTACATATTTAGAACACAAAATATGAGTAAATGTATTCCGTTATACTTACAATTTTAATACATGATAATCAGAATAGAGTTACATTTTAAAAATCAGTGGATTACTTTCTGTTATTTTCTATAATTTCACAAATCCAGTTTCCCATAATCCCTGATAAAAGCCCTGTTCCTAAAGTACAGCACCTTCCTGTTGAGTGTCTCTTTAGCCAGGGAGGACACCACAACCAAATGACAGATAAACACTTTGAACAGCCTCTCTTGCTTCGAAACAACCGCCTTTAACGGAGTGATGATTTTGTAAAGTAGGTGGTTCACATATAGGCAGGGGGCTGTGTGTGTGTTGATCAGTAACTCCATGGGGATGCTTACAGTGGCACTTGTGCACTCATTCTTTTGTTACCACACTTGTTTGAACATTTACTAGAAGTAACACCTTGCATAATCCACTGCTGATGTTCTTACCATGTTGCAAATGATCTCTACTTCACCGTATCACATACATTCAGTTTTTGGAAAGGCTCTGTTTAGTTGTTACAATATCAGGACACAATGTTTGGGTGTGTGTACAATTACATGGTGGCATGATGTTAAAAAAGAAAGTATTTCACCATCATCACAAACATCCTATGTTTCACATTTACACTTTGTTAATAGAAGAAGTTTGCGACTGTTATCCTTTTTCTTTTTTTTTTTTTTTACAGCCATGCTCACATGTTGCAGGCTCAGACAGTTTTGGGCCTTCAGTCAGTTGAAACAGAACACCTCAGAATGACTGTGCTCTTGTAATGTTGTAGCTAGTAATGTAAAGTGTTTCAGGTGGCTTGAAAAGCGCTATAGAAATCTAATCCATTATTATTATTATTATTATTATTATTATTATTATTATTATTATTATTATTATTATTATTATTATTATTATTATTATATTTTTTTCTATTATTATCATCCATATAACATGGTACTATGGAAAAGTTCTGACCTTTGTTGTAACATGTAGACGATTTTGTTTTTTCCACAAAGACTGTTTGATGTGCGTAAAATGACAGTGATGGTCTAGAGTTAAATGAATGATGAATGAATTCGTACTGTTATCATCTCATGTTTCTGTTTTTCCTGTTTTGACACATTCTTAACCGAAGAATACAGATGTGAATATTTTATTATTGGGACTTTTTTTTTTCTTGTCTCTTTTTCTATAACCAGACAAAACATCAATAAGTTGCTTTGGGTTGTACTAGTACAACACATGTTAATATGCTGCTGCCTATGATTATGTTCTCCTTTTCTTTCTTTCTTTCTTTCTTTCTTTCTTTCTTTCTTTCTTTCTTTCTTTCTTTCTTTCTCTTTTTCCTCCACTAAAAGCCTGTCTAGGGACTGGAGATGGAAACCAGCAATAGCTATAATCTCTTTATCTGAATCATCAGTTACTCCAGCTTGTTTGTAACAGATAGAAGTTACACTATGTAGTTTGTATTGCCCCTATGAAATAAACTTTATAAATAAAAAAAAAAAAACATAATGAAGTTTAGGCATAATACATTCAGCCAGCTCTTAAACAGAACACACAAGGATAATTCTGTTTACAACGTAGTAAGCATGGTGTGATTTGTTACATTCAAATGGTATTAAACTTCAAGAAAATGTGAAAGTAATCCAAGTATTCAGATTACGATACTCAGATTGAGTGATGTAACAGATTACTGTACAGGTTACTTTTTTGGGCAAGTATTCTGTAATCTCTTACGGAATACATTTCAAAAGTAACCCTCCAAACACTGTCTATTGTTGATCCAACTCTATTGGTTTTACTGGTGAATCAATGTTGTAGAAGATGTCAGTGTTTCGATGGTAACTATGGAGCCCCTGAACGTCCAAATGGGTCAAATCTGATGACCATGAAAAGATGAAGAACTGTATTTTACACCAATTATTTACATGGATTGACAAGATTAGTGGGGAGTCAGTCCTATATTCCCTAGTACCAAGGGTTAGGGCTAGGGCTAGGGTTGGAGTTGGGTTAGGGGTTTGAGCAGACATAGGCACTGGGGAACAGGGTTAGGGTTAGGGTTGGGTTAAGGGTTTTAGCAGACATAGGCACTGGGGAACAGGGTTAGGGTTGGGTTAGGGGTTTTAGCAGACATAGGCACTGGGGAACAGGGTTAGGGTTAGGGTTGGGTTAAGGGTTTTAGCAGACATAGGCACTGGGGAACAGGGTTAGGGTTAGGGTTGGGTTAGGGGTTTTAGCAGACATAGGCACTGGGGAACAGGGTTAGGGTTAGGGGTTGGGTTAGGGGTTTTAGCAGACATAGGCACTGGGGAACAGGGTTAGGGTTAGGGTTGGGTTAGGGGTTTTAGCAGACATAGGCACTGGGGAACAGGGTTAGGGTTGGGTTAGGGGTTTTAGCAGACATAGGCACTGGGAACAGGGTTAGGGTTGGGTTAGGGGTTTTAGCAGACATAGGCACTGGGGAACAGGGTTAGGCTTAGGGTTGGGTTAGGGGTTTTAGCAGAGATAGGCACTGGGGAACAGGTTAGGGTTAGGGTTGGGTTAGGGGTTTTAGCAGACATAGGCACTGGGGAACAGGGTTAGGGTTAGGGTTGGGTTAGGGGGTTTGAGCAGACATAGGCACTGGGGAACAGGGTTAGGGTTAGGGTAAGGGTCACGGGTTAGGGGTTTTAGTAGACATAGCCACTGGGGAACAGGGTTAGGGTTAGGGTTGGGTTAGGGGTTTTAGCAGACATAGGCACTGGGGAACAGGGTTAGGGTTAGGGTTAGGGGTTTTAGCAGACATAGGCACTGGGGAACAGGGTTAGGGTTGGGTTAGGGGTTTTAGCAGACATAGGCACTGGGGAACAGGGTTAGGGTTAGGGTTGGTTAGGGGTTTGAGCAGACATAGGCACTGGGGAACAGAGTTAGGGTTGGGTTAGGGGTTTTAGCAGACATAGGCACTGGGGAACAGGGTTAGGCTTAGGGTTGGGTTAGGGGTTTTAGCAGAGATAGGCACTGGGGAACAGGGTTAGGGTTAGGGTTGGGTTAGGGGTTTTAGCAGACATAGGCACTGGGGAACAGGGTTAGGGTTAGGGTTGGGTTAGGGGTTTGAGCAGACATAGGCACTGGGGAACAGGGTTAGGGTTAGGGTAAGGGTCACGGGTTAGGGGTTTTAGTAGACATAGCCACTGGGGAACAGGGTTAGGGTTAGGGTTGGGTTAGGGGTTTTAGCAGACATAGGCACTGGGGAACAGGGTTAGGGTTAGGGTTAGGGGTTTGAGCAGACAGGGGTACTGGGAAACAGGGTTAGGGTTAGGGTTACGGGTTGGGGGTTTTAGCAGACATAGGCACTGGGGAACAGGGTTAGGGTTAGGGTTGGGTTAGGGGTTTGAGCAGACATAGGCACTGGGGAACAGGGTTAGGGTAAGGGTCACGGGTTAGGGGTTTTAGTAGACATAGGCACTGGGGAACAGGGTTAGGGTTAGGGTTACGGGTTGGGGGTTTTAGCAGACATAGGCACTGGGGAACAGGGTTAGGGTAAGGGTTGGGTTAGGGGTTTTAGCAGACATAGGCACTGGGGAACAGGGTTAGGGTTGGGTTAGGGGTTTTAGCAGACATAGGCACTGGGGAACAGGGTTAGGGTTAGGGTTGGGTTAGGGTTTTAGCAGACATAGGCACTGGGGAACAGGGTTAGGGTTGGGTTAGGGGTTTTAGCAGACATAGGCACTGGGGAACAGGGTTAGGGTTGGGTTAGGGGTTTTAGCAGACATAGGCACTGGGGAACAGGGTTAGGGTAAGGGTTGGGTTAGGGGTTTGAGCAGACATAGGCACTGGGGAACAGAGTTAGGGTTGGGTTAGGGGTTTTAGCAGACATAGGCACTGGGGAACAGGGTTAGGCTTAGGGTTGGGTTAGGGGTTTTAGCAGAGATAGGCACTGGGGAACAGGGTTAGGGTTAGGGTTGGGTTAGGGGTTTTAGCAGACATAGGCACTGGGGAACAGGGTTAGGGTTAGGGTTGGGTTAGGGTTGAGCAGACATAGGCACTGGGGAACAGGGTTAGGGGTTAGGGTAAGGGTCACGGGTTAGGGGTTTTAGTAGACATAGCCACTGGGGAACAGGGTTAGGGTTAGGGTTGGGTTAGGGGTTTTAGCAGACATAGGCACTGGGGAACAGGGTTAGGGTTAGGGTTAGGGGTTTTAGCAGACATAGGCACTGGGAACGGGTTAGGGTTGGTTAGGGGTTTTAGCAGACATAGGCACTGGGAACAGGGTTAGGGTTAGGGTTGGGTTAGGGGTTTGAGCAGACATAGGCACTGGGGAACAGAGTTAGGGTTGGGTTAGGGGTTTTAGCAGACATAGGCACTGGGGAACAGGGTTAGGCTTAGGGTTGGGTTAGGGGTTTTAGCAGAGATAGGCACTGGGGAACAGGGTTAGGGTTAGGGTTGGGTTAGGGTTTTAGCAGACATAGGCACTGGGGAACAGGGTTAGGGTTAGGTTGGGTTAGGGGTTTGAGCAGACATAGGCACTGGGGAACAGGGTTAGGGTTAGGGTAAGGGTCACGGGTTAGGGGTTTTAGTAGACATAGCCACTGGGGAACAGGGTTAGGGTTAGGGTTGGGTTAGGGGTTTTAGCAGACATAGGCACTGGGGAACAGGGTTAGGGTTAGGGTTAGGGGTTTTGAGCAGACAGGGGTACTGGGAAACAGGGTTAGGGTTAGGGTTACGGGTTGGGGGTTTTAGCAGACATAGGCACTGGGAACAGGGTTAGGGTTAGGGTTTGGGTTAGGGGTTTGAGCAGACATAGGCACTGGGGAACAGGGTTAGGGTAAGGGTCACGGGTTAGGGGTTTTAGTAGACATAGGCACTGGGGAACAGGGTTAGGGTTAGGGTTACGGGTTGGGGGTTTTAGCAGACATAGGCACTGGGGAACAGGGTTAGGGTAAGGGTTGGGTTAAGGGTTTTAGCAGACATAGGCACTGGGGAACAGGGTTAGGGTTAGGGTTGGGTTAGGGGTTTGAGCAGACATAGGCACTGGGGAACATAGGTACAGTCCCATTAGTGTTTCAACAGGAATTGAACAGCATACACCAGTAGATTCTTTTGGTCGACAGTGGATATTTGGGTGTTTGAGGGTGAGTTGGTAAAATTTTTGTGAACTGGATCATGATTTACAAAGACTCCACCAAAAAAAATAAAGAAAGAAAGAAAAGAAAAGAAAATCAATATCTGTATGAGAGAAGAGAAGAGGCGAGGCATAAGGGTGTTTAACAACATGAGACATCTTCACCTCAGAGCCGTCCAATTAAATAGACATCAGTGAAATATGATGTGAGTAATGACTGTCTAGTATTCAGTTACACTGTACCACTGATGGGTACTCATGTAAACTTATGATTCACTCTAAATGCACAACCAGACGTGTGTGTGATAAATGTAAAAATGTCTGACATCCCTACATCACCTACTGACACGTGAAGCCGCACTATGAATTGAATTAAGGACAAATCACTGTTGTATGAGTCAAATCATGTAAAAGTACAGAGACTTTACCTTCAAGGGGTATCTTTCTAGCAATCACAAGTGATTTCGAGAGTCAATTTATATGCGTACTTTAGGTTTCTTTCACAGCTGAGAGCCAATCCAGCTGACAAACGTTTTGATCTAAATGTGGGGGAAACTGAGTGGTGGAGGGTAATGGCGGCTCTAGGCCTACGATGCAGTTGCCGTAGCTAGTCATTTGTCCTAGCAAGGTTGCCATAGAGAATTGTAAAAGATGGCCAACAGAGATAAAAGTTTCTACACATGCACGACTCACATCGTCCGTAGACTCAATAGTCCCTTGACAAAGGTCTCATGGACTTGCTGGGGTTTTTTTTTTCATTTGAGCAGTTAAATTTATGGGCAAAAAGTATGTTGTAACACAAGCACTATTGAACCACGTAAAATATTACTAAAATTGATTAGTAATGCTTTACACTACTGCATTACAGCAAAAAGTAATCTGTTTACTGTGATGGATTACTTTTGTAACACGTTATTCCGATTGCAGAAAACACTCACCTGTGTATTCTTGGTCATAGCTCCTCCAGCCAACCTCCTCAGTCCTACATGTACATTTAAGTGAAGTGACACATCCTTCAAGATGGAACGTCGAATCAATTACCAGGTCACCGCTGAGCATCGCAGACTCAAGGAGCTGAGGAGGTGAAAAATAAGGAATTGAAAAGAAGCTCATGTTTTCATCTCTTTACCTGAGGTCATTCCATCCAGGACACAGCTCTGAAGTGCTCTTTAACCAATCAGACTCAGCCAACAATAGTGCAGCCACAGACACTGCCTTGATCGGCTATTGACACATTAGTTCAGATCTCTGCAGACAGACAGCAAAGCAAAGCAAAGCAAAGCAAAGCAAAGTAAAGCAGTGAGAAAACACATACAACTGAGCTCTTCACTTTCCATATATTTTGTGCATGTATCTGTATTAGAGAAATATAATATTAGACTATTCTCTGTAAATACCAGTTGTCCAGAGCACGAGTCTTGGAAGGGTCGTGATAACATATCCAATGAGAAAGTGTGGATCTATACTTTTATTATGTCATTATTTAGCCATATTATATTACATGTGACCTTTGGACACACTTATACTGTGTATAAAGTTCTTTGTCTTTGTGAGCTCGGCATACAATCTAATCTACATACACCATGTAGCAAGGAAACTGGGTTGAGGCCCTTTGGGATACGGTGGCAGCAACCAAGCCGTGGACTCATCTGCAACTTACGTAGCATATACATGTAACAACTCTGAAGAAACCTTAAAAACACCTGTCACTAGAAGCAACTTGTATTCAGACGCCGACACTGTCAGAAGGCCTGTTTACCCTGTGTGTGCCAAATAAATCCTTCTTCTTTGAGACGATCCGCTGGTTTCACATTGTCTTTGTGAAAAGAACGATGACAGTTTGGTGGAGGATGTGGACTTCTCATTGAGAGAAGGAAAAGAAGTGAAGAACAGCTTTTTCTTTTTTTTCTGTTCCGTTTTTTCTCGTATCACTATATCTGATGTCTGGATGGCGCTGCATTTTATGCCCAGCAACGGGTCAGAGAGAGAAAGTTACGAGGAGAGAACAAACGAACATTCCGGAAGAACATCACTGGAGGAAGAACTGAAGAACCTGAATCTTTGACAAACCCCCACAGTATCTCTGAGTATGAATGTAAGAGTATAAGGTAAGCGAAACCTGTTTAATTGAATTCGCATACTGACTATCCTACATTGTCACTGTTTGAGGTTTGCCAAAACTTATGTGCATATTTGCAAACAGAGTGTGGAAGTATATGTTGTTGTTTTCTTCTTTTTCGTTTTGTGTAGTAAGTAAAGAAGTAATAAGTGAAGTAAAGTGAGAATAGAGAAATCTGACCCAGGATATGTCTACCATTTCTTTCTATCTACATGTTTCTGTTCGTGGTGCCAGTTCAGGGTCAGAGCGGCCTCTTGCCTTGGGGGAAGAGTGCAAACGCGGTCACTGAACCCATACATCATGTGTTTTGGATACCTAAGCCAATGGTGAACTTGGCGAATTATGTTTGGACACTTTGGCCTATGGTTGTAATATCCATGTTCTTTCATAAGAACTTAAGGTGGCCACACTGTGTGAT